>NW_024756067.1:0-31842 GCF_018991925.1 Homarus americanus
ATCAAATTGGTCACTGTAGTAAAGTGTCACACTGTTGTAAAATTAGTCACTGTAGTAAGAGTAGTCACTTTCCTTAGTAAAGAGTAGTCACTGTAGTAAGAGTAATCACTGTAGTAAAGAGTAGTCACTGTAATAAAACTGATCACTGTATTAAAATTAGTCACTATAGTAAGGTGGTCTCACTGTAGTAAGGTAATCACTGTAGTAAGGTGGTCACTGTAGTAAGGTGGTCACTGTAGTAAGGTGGTCACTGTAGTAAGAGTGGTCACTGTAGTAAGGTAGTCCTGTAAGGTGGTCACTGTAGTAAGGTGGTCACTGTAGTAAGGTAGTCACTGCTTAGTAAGAGTGGTCACTGTAATGGAGTAGTCACTGTAGTAAGTGGTCACTGTAATGGAGTAGTCACTATGTATTAAAATTAGTCACTGTAATGGTAGTACTGTAAGTAAAGGTAATCACTGTAATAAAGGTGGTCACTGTAAGGTAGTCACTGTAATAAAGTGGTCACTATACAATAAGACAGTCACTGTAGTAAGAGTAGTCACTGTGGTAAAGGCAGTCACTGTATTAAGAGTAGTCACTGTAATAAGAGCAGTCACTGTAGTAAGGTGGTCACTGTAGTAAGGTAGTCACTGTGATAAAGATTAGTCACTGTAGTAAGGTGGGGTCACCTGTAGTAAGGTGCTGTAGTAAGATTGGTCACTGTAGTAAAGGTGGTCACTGTAGTAAAGATTGGTCGGTGTAGTAAGGTAGTCACTGTAGTAAGGTAATCACTGTAGTAAAGATTGGTCACTGTAGTAAAGGTAGTCACTGTAGTAAGGTGGTCACTGTAGTAAGGTGGTCACTGTAGTAAGGTGGTCACTGTAGTAAGGTAGTCACTGTAGTAAGGTAATCACTGTAGTAAGGTGGTCACTGTAGTAAGGTAGTCACTGTAGTAAGGTGGTCACTGTAGTAAGGTCGTCACTGTAGTAAGGTGGTCACTGTAGTAAGGTAGTCACTGTAGTAAGGTAGTCACTGTAGTAAGGTAATCACTGTAGTAAGGTGGTCACTGTAGTAAGGTGGTCACTGTAGTAAGGTAATCACTGTAGTAAGGTGGTCACAGTAAGGTAGTCACTGCAGCACAGAAGTCACTGTAGTAAGGTGGTCACTGTTGTAAGGTGGTCACTGTAGTAAGGTGGTCAACAGTAAGGTGGTCACTGCAGTAAGGTGGTCACTGGGTAGTAAGGTAGTCACTATAGTAAGGAAATCACTGTAGTAAGGTGGTCACTGTAGTAAGGTGGTCACTGTAGTAAGGTAGTCACTGTAGTAAGGTAGTCACTGTAGTATGGTAGTCACTGTAGTAAGGTAGTCACTGAAGTAAGGTAGTCACTGTAGTAAGGTAGTCACTGTAGCAAGGTGGTCACTGTAGTAAGGTGGTCACTGTAGTAAGGTGGTCACTGTAGTAAGGTTGTCACTGTAGTAAATTAGTCACTGTAGTAAGGTGATCACTGTAGTAAGGTAATCACTGTAGTAAGGTAATCACTGTAGTAAGGTAATTGTCATTATTTTATTTAGCATCATAATAAAATAATAAAAAATTAATATTGTTAGTGTGGTGGAGGGAGGAGGTCCATCAGTACCTGGGAAGAGACACAATACTTCAAGGGCATGACGCTGAGGTACCCGCCCACCCGCCCACTAGGAAGGCCAAGTCTTATATACCACCAACAGGAATGATGTATTATATGGGTTTTTTTTTATATAATTGATAGGACACGGTTGTAATTACTACTAAATCACCTTAGGGTCGTTAAGTTAGGTTTGTTGTTGGTTAATAATATTGCCTAGGCCGTTCCCCGGTACTGTTCGTGGTGTATTTAACAACATAGGTCATCCTCTCGTCTACTCATCCATACTTCCTTCTATACTTATTTGTTAACATAAATTCCATTAGTCGTTATCTCACCTGTACATAATATTGTTAAGTCCACAATAATTCTCACAAGGTACTTGGACTCCATAACTGGCATTATAGAGAGAGGACACAGCTCACAGCAAGACGCGCACTGTAACTCCTCCTCTCCGCCTGGCGACAACCTCCACACTGGTCTGGGAACTGGTTTGGGTGGCCAGCCTGTCCAGGGACAACAACACTAAATATAGTTTTTTCTCTGCACCTCCAGCAATTTTGAAATCTATTGATAAGATTTAATTTTACTTTCGAGTATTTGAATTTTTTATTTCAAAATTATTCTTTGTAATATAGAATATACGGTCTCGATAAAGAAAGTAAGAAAAGACAACTGATATATAATTTCATTTAAATTTGTAATAGAATTGTGCATAAGTTGTTTATCACTATATTTTACATAATTAAAATTACAATAGCTAACTTCAATCAAATTTCAGATATTTCACCGTCATATTTTGCATAAATCAATGCCAAATATTTTTAGGCTTGTATGTATAAAGATAATAACATAAGGGAGAACTACTGGAAGGTGTTGAGAGACTACCGGACTCTCTTTACTGGTCTTCAACTGTCCTTTAGTCCAACCCGTCCTTTACCTTATTACTTCGAGTAGAGTTATGGTAGAGGTGGGAGTGTGAGGGTGTGCCTGGTAGTTCCCCGCGTGATAATGGAATTAACCAAGAATGTTGAGAGAGAAACTGTCGTGCCAGGTAAGTGATGGTGTCTTATAGTGTGCCAGTTTGATACACAGTTAATGGACGGCAGTGTACTCTGAGACGACGTCCGCCTAACACCCCCGTAAGGGGAGTCTGTTTACTACCATGTTCCCCCCACCAGGTCAGGTGGTGACCGGTGCTGCTGAACCACAGTCATCCTCTACCATCCAGGGTGAAGTGCTTCAGCTGTCATGTCGTTGACTGATAGAGTATTAACACGCTGTTACACCAGCCAGGGCAGCGGACTGCCTCAGGTGTAGCCTACACTGACTGAGGTGTAGATACCTGGTAAATTTTCGTTTAATGGCTGTGGTTGAATAAAACACCTAAACACACTAAACTGTTATTGTCATAACACAGGAGCCAGAGCCAATACACTAAACTCTTATTGTCATAACACAGGAGCCAGAGCCAATACACTAAACTCTTATTGTCATAACACAGGAGCCAAAATTAATACACTAAACTGTTATTGTCATAACACAGGAGCCAGAGCCAATACACTAAACTCTTATTGTCATAACACAGGAGCCAGAGCCAATACACTAAACTCTTATTGTCATAACACAGGAGCCAGAGCCAATACACTAAACTCTTATTGTCCTCTCATAATACAGGGCCAGAGCCAATACGCACTAAACTTATTGTCATAACACAGGGCCAGAGCCAATACACTAAACTCTTATTGTGTCTCATAACTTTTGGGGCCAAGGCTTCAATACTATAAACTCTTATTGTCATAACACAGGAGCCAGAGCCAATACACTAAACTGTTATTGTGTATAACACAGGAGCCAGAGCCAATACACTAAACTCTTATTGTCATAACACAGGAGCCAGAGCCAATACACTAAACCCTTATTGTCATAACACAGGAGCCAGAGCCAATACACTAAACTCTTATTGTCATAACACAGGAGCCAGAGCCAATACACTAAACTCTTATTGTCATAACACAGGAGCCAGAGCCAATACACTAAACCCTTATTGTCATAACACAGGAGCCAGAGCCAATACACTAAACTCTTATTGTCATAACACAGGAGCCAGAGCCAATACACTAAACTCTTATTGTCATAACACAGGAGCCAGAGCCAATACACTAAACTCTTATTGTCATAACACAGGAGCCAGAGCCAATACACTAAACTCTTATTGTCATAACACAGGAGCCAGAGCCAATACACTAAACTCTTATTGTCATAACACAGGAGAGCCAATACACTAAACTCTTATTGATAACACAGCCAGAGCCAATACACTAAACTCTTATTGTCATTAACACAGGAGCCAGAGCCAATACACCAAACTCTTATTGTCATAACACAGGAGCCAGAGCCAATGCACTATTCCAGTCATAACACAGGAGCCACCAATACACTAAACTCTTATTGTCATAACACAGGAGCCAGAGCCAATACACTAAACTCTTATTGTCATAACACAGGAGAGCCAATACACTAAACTCTTATTGTCATAACACAGGAGCCAGAGCCAATACACTAAACTCTTATTGTCATAACACAGGAGCCAGAGCCAATACACTAAACTCTTATTGTCATAACACAGGAGCCAGAGCCAATACACTAAACTCTTATTGTCATAACACAGGAGCCAGAGCCAATACACTAAACTCTTATTGTCATAACACAGGAGCCAGAGCCAATACACTAAACTCTTATTGTCATAACACAGGAGCCAGAGCCAATACACTAAACTCTTATTGTCATAACACAGGAGCCAGAGCCATTAAAGGAATGTTTAGCAGATCTTTGACCTCCAAAGTTGTTAAGTGAATGTTAGAATGAGTCAAACTGTGGGGTAATATTGGGCTTGGAAAAGTTTGTAATTAATCACCAGACAGATGAAGGTGATTTAGAGTAATTACTTTTACTGGCGGCCTATATCCTCCTCACCACCAATCACCTCGTTAACCGTTTGGGCAGTCGATCGCTTCTCTGTTACACACTGTTGGCAAGTACTGGTCATAGTGGGCATGTATTGGCTCCTGAACTTGCTCCAGTGTTGGTCAGGTCTGGTCTTGTAACAGTTCACACTCGGTGCCGTCACAACGTTAGTGTTTGTTTAATGGCTGCTGCAAAATATTCGTATTTGGTTATTCTAGGTTTACGTATTATAAAAAACACAGATGACAAATATATTTATTCCCTTGGGCAGATTAGTAGATTAGGTTAGGATAAATAGGTCTGGTTAGGTTAGGATAAGTTGGTCTGGTTAGGTTAGGATAAATAGGTCTGGTTAGGTTAGGATAAGTAGGTCTGGTTAGGTTAGGGTAAATAGGTCTGGTTAGGTTAGGATAAGTAGGTCTGGTTAGGTTAGGATAAGTAGGTCTGGTTAGGTTAGGATAAGTAGGTCTGGTTAGGTTAGGATAAGTAGGTCTGGTTAGGTTAGGATAAATAGGTCTGGTTAGGTTAGGATAAGTAGGTCTGGTTAGGTTAGGATAAGTAGGTCTGGTTAGGTTAGGATAAGTAGGTCTGGTTAGGTTAGGATAAATTGGTCTGGTTAGGTTAGGCTTCAACAGTTATCTGCAGCTCCTACATGTTATTTGAACAGTTCACTTGGTGACTTAAGTGTATTTTACTCAAATCATTTTTGGGCAAGTGCGATAATTTTGTAAAAAAAAATCTCTCATTTGCACAAAAATGAAGGTGAGATTTGAGTACAATACAGTTAATACACCAAGAAAACCTGTTCTAATAACACAAAGGAGCTGCAACCATTAGAGTTTGTCTTCACAATTATCTAAATTTTTGTCTTCTCCAACCATACACTGTGACCCCGGGCTGCAGGTGTGAACACTTGACTGAGCTTTGTCCCTTAAGGTGTTTATAAACTTGTATTAAGTCATCTGTTGTCTGCTTCTGGTATAAGCCGGGTCACTACAGGCGTTGTATCTCTCGGGGTAACTGTAGCGACCTTCCTCTGTACAGAATTTATTTATTGCATACACTATAATATAACCTGTACTCAGTAAATCATCATACAGTGCTTCAGTATGTGTACAGTTAACGCAGGTATACATAGACTGTGCTAATATACAGTTAATAATGTACAAGTAATCCATTAAGTATCTAGACCCCAGACTACTGAGACAATATGAACCATTGACCGGCACGACCGGTACATAACGCGTCTGGTATTATCGCTCGTTTTCTGTCCCATTGGTCTCTGGGGTCACGATGCAAGGTACTTCTTAGATCAGTTGTACTACAGCTGCTGTGTACAACAATACTAAACAGCCAGACAAGTTGACTGAGGACAACAGCCACCAGATGATTTTTTCCAGTGTGAATTATCAAGACAAACTGACACATGTTTTGATTGTCACTTGTTTAGATGTTACAGATTTTGTTAGTCTCACAGATAACAGTCTAATAGAGGGTTAATTACCCTGTGAACATAAACAAAATTGGATTATTAAGTTAAGTTAGGTTAGGTTTATTCTGGTGTGTAAAATCGACATACACAGTACAGTACTTCATGAGAGCTGTTAGGCCTTAGCATAAATGTACAAAACCTGCAGGAGGAATGTGTGTTGCTTCTGTGGAGGAGCAGCCCAGCTGCTGTCCTTCAGGTTTACCATAATATCTAATTTATTTTTAATATAGTGAAGAAAACTATTCTTCAAGGTCTAACTTAAAATACTACAGTATTTCCTCATTTATACCTCTATTTTAAAATAGAATAAGACTCCTTCATGTGAACACAATCATTATTACCTGTTGTCTAGACGCTGCTTTCATGGCCAGATTATGTTGGACCATCTTCCTCTGCACCTTACACGTCGTCAAAACTGGATATCTTGCAAAATGCCTTCCTCCTCTGAGTGTGTTAATAACCCTTTATACAGTATTCTATGGAGAAATTCGTCTTGGTGTTGGTGAGGCTGGAGCAGTCCTGTCAAGTACAGTATTACCCCCAGAAAAGTTTTAATGCTTTTGCCACTTACCTGTACTGTACATACATCTGTCAACAGGTGACTGACAGTGTGAGATTTAAGGTCACATTTATTCACATCATTTCTAGTCTCTACAACAACAGGAACATAACGGCAAGATTTTATTATAAATTGTCGAGAAATAAAGTGATAGTTGTCCCATTAACCTACAGGATGAACACTGTACTTCAGGTAAACATAAGATGTACAGTACTTATTGGCTTATATACCATGGCTAAATGTACGGACAAATCCACCGCATCTTGTGCGTCGCCCGAGGAATTGTGCTCAGCTCGTGTCTTGATTTAGGTTAGGTTAGGTCAGGTCGGGTCAGGTCAGGTCAGGTTTCTCTAGAGTCATTCAATTCTTGGCTGTTGTGGCCCCAGTGACCGCTATGTGGTATGGTTGGTCAGGTCAGGTCGGGTCGGGTCAGGTTAGGTCAGGTTTGGTTAGGTTAGGTCAGGTCAGGTTTCCTGATAATCATTCAATTCTTGGCCGTTTTGACCACAGTAACCACTATGCTTGTGTGGTTGACTTTGGGGGGGGGGGATTGCCATATAGAGCCATGTGATTAGTCTGAGATGCTGCTGTTACCTTTTATTTAGCTGTTGTACTTGGAGAGAGAAACATGAGGACATACCACGGCACTGTGACCTGTAGCCAGACTTAACTTAGTGTGCCGGAGAATTTGTGAACCAGTCCCAGGGTGTGTTGTGACTTGTGGCATTATGACCATCCCAGTACAGTACCTTACTGCTCTCTTCTCTAACCTAACCCAACCCAACCCTTACATAACCCAACCTAACTTTATCTAACCCGCCCTAACCTTATTTAAATTTACATAAGCCGGCCACATATTGTAGTCTGGTGTGCACACTTGTCTTTAAACGCTGTGTATATAAAACCATTTGTTTGGTTAATATAAAGTCGTGTTCTCTTGAAGCTCTGAATAAGTTGTGTGGGTAATGGTTAAGAAGATGGTCGCCGCCATATATCCTAGTACTGTTCAGTGTTTTTGTCTGAGGTCGTCTAAGATGTGTTGGTTTGAGTTTACACCAGAATACTGTACAGGGAGGGAGGGAGAGAGGTAGAGCCTTGACCCCATCCTACTGTACATTACTGTGCTGTAGTAATTAAAGGTCAGTCATTTTCCCTTCACACCAAGAATGTTTTTTTAGTTTAATTATGAGACAGATGCAGCTTACCCTCCCTCCCTCCCTCCCTGTCCACAACTCTACATTTGACTTCGGTGAAAACAATGAAATAAGCGAGATAAATTTTACTTCAGTACTGTACTGTATAGTGTCTTACACCAGGGACCACTGGCTCCAGCCCCCAAACATAAATGAAGGCACCAAAATGGTTGCCATCACTACAGCCAAGATACCATTTTTGTTTAAATGTTTAAATTTAACTTAGATTTTTTTGTAGGACCCTAATGCCTTATTATACAGTACATTAGTGTGGCCCTAAGTACTGCTACACATTAAGTCTGACGCCCGTATTATATATTAAACAACATCGTCCCTTGAAGAGGGTCGTCGTGTTTCAACCCGAGTTCCAATAATATTAATTAATAATATTGGAATTAGTTAATTTTACTGCCACACCACCCTGTTAAGTACAGTACTGCGGTGTCCCTCACGACTCATTTAGTTTAAAACTCGGGTTGAAACACGACGAACCTCTTCAAGGGAAGATGTTGTTTAATAATACGGGCATGACATTCTTGCAAAACGAACCATGGTTACCTCTGTATACACAATACTGTACGGGGGTTAGGTTCTCAAATGGCTGCGAAGGAATTTACTGTCTCTAGAACAAATGGCTGTCTGTCCCAGCTGCGAAAATGCCAGCAACTTTAAAACTACCCTTGGGTACATCCAGGGTGTCATGTGTGAATAATAGAGGAACGCGAAATAAAAATCTGCAAATTATCCGGGTGTACTGTATATGCTTGCAGAAGAATAAGAATGAAAATACTGTATAAATGGTGGAGTGTGTGGGGGCTGAGCTACTAGGGGGAAGAGAGCTGGGGGCAGACTACCAGTAATGTCAATGAACTCTTGTCTTCCAATGGCAACTGAGAGATGTACTAAGGAGTCTACCAGGACACTCTTAGGGGATGTTAAAACCAATACACAATTGAAGACATTGACTGTTTCCTTGTGGCTCTATAGTTAAAGGATAAAAGCATCTTTGTCATATAGACACAGGTGTTAAGAGGGGTTAACCTTTGCTGAGAATACAGTAGATGACTAGAATTAACCTAACCTAACCTAACTTAACTTAGTATATGGTGACTTAACTGGACAATAATCTAAGACAGTATTGTTAGGTTAGGAGTTTGTTGGTTCAGTCTGTCAACATTGCTTTATATTGAAACAGTTTATTTAGCCAGAAGAACACAGATACAGAGTGGATAATAATAACAATATTAACATGGCTGAGCCAGTTGAGAGCCTGAGGTGCACCTGATATATACTATACAGTGACTCCTCGTTTAACGAACGCCTCGGTTAACGAAATTTCGGTTAACGAACTGCCTTCCATAAGGATCTTCAATTCGGTTAACAAACAAAAATTCGGTTAACGAATTTCTTACGAACCGACCTCAACATGTTTTCGCTTGCACTGACCGGGCAACCAGCTTTAGTATCAGTCCGCCAATACATTAATCGGTTCTAGGGCTTAAATTCCTTACTATTTTAGGAAATATCAAGAAGTTTATACTATTCAATAATTTTAAAAGTTTAATATTCAATTTTTTAGTCATTTTAACAATTATTGAACATAATTGAAGGTAAAGTGACTAGTTTAATGCGCGGCATCCAGCCTCTTAACACAGCAAACAGGCGTTAGTCTCTCTCTGTTTTCAGTGGAGGTAACATCTTGCTTGAGACTCTCTTCAACTAAACGCTTTTTTTCTGTGTTTCCAACCAAATTATTGGTCATTTTGAAATATATTTTACATATTGACAATATATAATGCAGTGCAGTGTTGATTTAAAGAAAATAATCTTGAATTACACCAAGAGAGCTAAAATTTTATGGGTGAAATGGCACCATGGGGTGACTTCTTTTCCACCCCAATGCCTTCTCTTCTCCCTTCTCCTCCACCCCCATTCTAATTCCCATCATCATCACCATCATCATCCAGGAGCCTTCTACATACACACCTCAAAGTAAGTGAACTTTTCTACCATTTTTGTTGAATTTAGGAAATTTTCGGTGAGCGGAAACCAATTTCCCAAAAACCCATTGAAACAGTGGTTTCGGTTAACGAACGACCTTCTGGAACGGATTGAGTTCGTTAACCGAGGGGTCACTGTACATTTATCTCAAGGAAGTATTATGTAACATGTGGTATAGTACAATAGCATGGTGGTAATAACAACATATCAGAATGTTACCACAATTATCACTTCAATATTTAGTTATTTTATTTAGCTATTTTTTTTTACATTATATTATAAGTATATACGTACATATTTTACAGTGGAGTTGATACACATAAATATGATAAGGGAGGGAAGCAGTACAACAAGGGTGGAACAAGAGGACAGAGCTGTCAGCTGTCTCTCTGAAGGCTTACTGTACAGTACAGGACCGAGAATCATGTTTTTGTAAATTTATATTGTAAAGTATAGTACAGTATTGTGCAGTATACAGTAGTACAGTATAGTATAGTACAGTATAGTATAGTACAGTACAGTACAGTACAGTATAGTACCATGCAGTATAGTACAGTGCAGTATAGAACAGTATAGTACAGTATAGTACAGTATAGTACAGTACTGTACAAGGCAGTACAGTGTAATACAGTACAGTGTAGTACAGTACTGTACAGTACAGTACAGTGTAGCACAGTACAGTGTAGTACAGTACAGTGTAGTACTGTACAGTGTAGTACTGTACAGTGAAGTACAGTACAGTGTAGTACAGTACAGTGTAGTACAGTACAGTACTGTATGTACTGTATAAGGATAAGTACTGTATAGTGCAGTACAATACAGCATAGTACAGTACAGTACTGTATGTACTGCATAAGTATAAGTACTGTACAGTACAGTACTGTACAGTGTAGTACAGTACTGTATGTACTGTATAAGGATAAGTACTGTATAGTGCAGTACAATACAGCATAGTACAGTACAGTGCAGTACTGTATGTACTGCATAAGGATAAGTACTGTACAGTACAGTACTGTACAGTGTAGTACAGTACTGTATGTACTGTATAAGGATAAGTACTGTATAGTGCAGTACAATAAGCATAGTACAGTACAGTGCAGTACTGTATGTACTGCATAAGGATAAGTACTGTACAGTACAGTACTGTACAGTGTAGTACAGTACTGTATGTACTGTATAAGGATAAGTACTGTACAGTACTGTACAGTGTAGTACAGTACTGTATGTACTGCATAAGGATAAGTTCTGTTCAGTACAGTACTGTACAGTGTAGTACAGTACTGTATGTACTGTATAAGGATAAGTACTGTACAGTACTGTACAGTGTAGTACAGTACTGCATAAGGATAAGTACTGTATGTACTGTATAAGGATAAGTACTATACAGTACAGTACTGTACAGTGTAGTACAGTACTGTATGTACTGTATAAGGATAAGTACTGTACAGTACTGTACAGTGTAGTACAGTACTGTATGTACTGCATAAGGATAAGTTCTGTACAGTACAGTACTGTACAGTGTAGTACAGTACTGTATGTACTGTATAAGGATAAGTACTGTACAGTACTGTACAGTGTAGTACAGTACTGTATGTACTGCATAAGGATAAGTACTGTACTGTACTGTACAGTGTAGTACAGTACTGTATGTACTGCATAAGGATAAGTACTGTACTGTACAGTGTAGTACAGTACTGTATGTACTGCATAAGGATAAGTACTGTACAGTACTCTAATGTTTAGGAGAAATCAGTTCTTGATAATTATTCTCAAACTTCAGTACAGTGCTGTGTGTTACCTTCATTACGCACGACAGTAGGTTGCTGTGCAGTACTATACACCAGGTTTGTTGTTTTACTGTACTATACACCAGGTTTGTTGTTTTACTGTACTATACACCAGGTTTGTTGTTTTACTGTACTATACACCAGGTTTGTTGTTTTACTGTACTATACACCAGGTTTGTTGTTTTACTGTACTATACACCAGGTTTGTTGTTTTACTGTACTATACACTAGGTTTGTTGTTTTACTGTACTATACACTAGGTTTGTTGTTTTACTGTACTATACACCAGGTTTGTTGTTTTACTGTACTATACACTAGGTTTGTTGTTTTACTGTACTGTACACCAGGTTTGTTGTTTTACTGTACTATACACCAGTTTGTTGTTTTACTGTACTATACACAGGTTTGTTGTTTTTGTTTTACTGTACTATACACCAGGTTTGTTGTTTTACTGTACTATACACCAGGTTTGTTGTTTTACTGTACTATACACAGGTTTGTTGTTTACTGTACTGTACACCAGGTTTGTTGTTTTACTGTACTATACACCAGGTTTGTTGTTTTACTGTACTATACACCAGGTTTGTTGTTTTACTGTACTATACACCAGGTTTGTTGTTTTACTGTACTATACACCAGGTTTGTTGTTTTACAGTACTGTACACCAGGTTTGTTGTTTTACTGTACTATACACCAGGTTTGTTGTTTTACAGTACTGTACACCAGGTTTGTTGTTTTACTGTACTATACACCAGGTTTGTTGTTTTACTGTACTATACACCAGGTTTGTTGTTTTACTGTACTATACACTAGGTTTGTTGTTTTACAGTACTATACACCAGGTTTGTTGTTTTACTGTACTATACACCAGGTTTGTTGTTTTACTGTACTATACACTAGGTTTGTTGTTTTACTGTACTATACATCAGGTTTGTTGTTTTACTGTACTATACACCAGGTTTGTTGTTTTACTGTACTATACACAGGTTTGTTGTTTTACTGTACTGTACACCAGGTTTGTTGTTTTTACTGTACTATACCAGGTTTGTTGTTTTACTGCTATACACCAGGTTTGTTGTTTTACTGTACTATACACCAGGTTTGTTGTTTTTACTGTACTATACACCAGGTTTGTTTGTTTTACTGTACTATACACCCAGGTTTGTTGTTTTTACTGTACTATACACCAGGTTTGTTGTTTTTACTGTATGCTATACACCAGGTTTGTTGTTTTGCATATATACACCAGGTTTGTTGTTTTTACTGTACTATACACTAGGTTTGTTGTTTTTACTGTACTATACACCAGGTTTTGTTGTTTTACTGTACTATACACCAGGTTTTGTTGTTTTTTACTGTACCACTTATACACCAGGTTTGTTTGTTTTTTGTACTATACATCAGGTTTTGTTGTTTTACTGTACTATACACCAGGTTTGTTGTTTTACTGTACTATACACCAGGTTTGTTGTTTTACTGTACTATACACCAGGTTTGTTGTTTTACTGCTACTATACACTAGGTTTGTTGTTTTACTGTACTATACACCAGGTTTGTTGTTTTTACTGCTTTTACCACACCAGGTTTGTTGTTTTACTGTATACACCAGGTTGTTGTTTTACTGTACTATACACACCAGGTTTGTTGTTTTACTGCTTACTATACACTAGGTTTGTTGTTTTCTTGTACATAGGTTTGTTGTTGTTTTACTGTACTATACACTAGGTTTGTTTGTTTTACTGTACTATACACTAGGTTTTGTTGTTTTACTGTACTATACACTAGGTTTGTTGTTTTACTGCTTACTATACACTAGGTTTGTTGTTTTTACTGTACTATACACCAGGTTTGTTGTTTTTACTGTACTATACACCAGGTTTGTTGTTTTACTGTACTATACACCAGGTTTGTTGTTTTTTACTGTACTATACATCAGGTTTGTTGTTTTGTACTATACACCAGGTTTGTTGTTTTACTGTACTATACACCAGGTTTGTTGTTTTACTGTACTATACACCAGGTTTGTTGTTTTACTGTACTATACACCAGGTTTGTTGTTTTACTGCTGTACACCAGGTTTGTTGTTTTGCTGTACTATACACTAGGTTTGTTTACTGTACTATACACCAGGTTTGTTGTTTTACTGTACTATACACACACCAGGTTTGTTGTTTTACTGTACTATACACTAGGTTTGTTGTTTTACTATTGTACTATACACTAGGTTTGTTGTTTTACTGTACTATACACTAGGTTTGTTGTTTTACTGTACTATACACTAGGTTTGTTGTTTTACAGTACTGTACACAGGTTTTATTGTTTTTACAGTACTGTACACCAGTTTTGTTGTTTTTACAATACTGTACACCAGGTTTGTTGTTTTTACTGTACTATACACTGGGTTTGTTGTTTTACTGTACTATACACCAAGGTTTGTTGTTTTACTATTACTATACACCAGGTTTTGTTGTTTTACTATTCACTGGTTTGTTGTTTTACTGTACTATACACCAGGTTTGTTGTTTTCTATTACTATACTAGGTTTGTTGTTTTACTGTACTATACACTAGGTTTGTTGTTTACTGTACTATACCAGGTTTGTTGTTTTTACTGTACTATACACTGGGTTTGTTGTTTTACTGTACTATACACTATAGTTTGTTGTTTTACTGTACTATACACTAGGTTTTGTTGTTTTACTGTACTATACTAGGTTTTGTTGTTTTACTGTACTATACACCAGAGTTTGTTGTTTTACTGTACTATACACTAGGTTTGTTGTTTTGCTGTACTATACACTAGGTTGTTGTTTTACTGTATATACACCAGGTTTGTTGTTTTACTGTACTATACACTAGGTTTGTTGTTTTTACTGTACTATACACTAGGTTTGTTGTTTTACTGTACTATACACCAGGTTTTGTTGTTTTACTGTACTATACACTAGGTTTGTTGTTTTTACTGTATTACTATACACTAGGTTTGTTGTTTTACTGTACTATACACTAGGTTTGTTGTTTTACTGTACTATACACTAGGTTTTGTTGTTTTGCACCTTGCTATACACTAGGTTTGTTGTTTTACTGTACTATACACTAGAGTTTGTTGTTTTACTGTACTATACACCAGGTTTTGTTTTTACTATATACACTAGGTTTGTTGTTTTACTGTACTATACACTAGGTTTGTTGTTTACTGTACTATATACACAGGTTTGTTGTTTTTACTGTACTATACACTAGTTTGTTGTTTTACTGTACTATACACTAGGTTTGTTGTTTTCTGTACTATACACTAGGTTTGTTGTTTTACTGTACTATACACACTAGGTTTGTTGTTTTTACTGTACTATACACCAGGTTTGTTTTATTTTATTACTATACACCAGGTTTGTTGTTTTACTGTACTATACACCAGGTTTGTTGTTTTGCTGTACTATACACACCAGGTTGTTGTTTTTACTGTACTATACACCAGGTTTTGTTGTTTTTACTGTACTATACACTAGTTTTGTTGTTTTACTGTATTACTATACACTAGGTTTGTTGTTTTACTGTACTACACTAGTTTTGTTGTTTACTGTACTATACACCAGGTTGTTGTTTTACTGTACTATACACACCAGTTTTGTTTTTACTGTACTATACACAGGTTTATTTGTTTACTGTACTATACACTAGGTTGTTGTTTTTACTGTACTATACACTAGGTTGTTGTTGTTTTACTGTACTATACACTAGGTTTTGTTGTTTTACTGTACTACCACCAGGTTTGTTGTTTTTTTACTGTACTATATATACACTAGGTTTTGTTGTTTTTACTGTACCAAGTTTATTTGTTTTACTGTACTATACACTAGGTTTGTTGTTTTACTGGCATATATATACACACTAGGTTTTGTTGTTTTACTGTACTATACCAGGTTTGTTGTTTTACTGTACTATACACTAGGTTTGTTGTTTGTACTATACACTAGGTTTATTTGTTTACTGTACTATACACTAGGTTGTTGTTTTTACTGTACTATACACTAGGTTTGTTGTTTACTGTACTATACACTAGGTTTGTTGTTTTACTGTACTATACACCAGGTTTGTTTTTACTGCTATACACTAGGTTTTGTTGTTTTACTGTACTATACACTAGGTTGTTGTTTACTGTACTATATACACCAGGTTTGTTGTTTTACTGTACTATACACTAGGTTTTGTTGTTTACTGTACTATACACTAGGTTTGTTGTTTTACTGTACTATACACTAGGTTTGTTGTTTTACTGTACTATACACTAGTTTGTTGTTTGCTATTACTATACACCAGGTTTGTTGTTTTACTGTACTATACACTAGGTTTGTTGTTTACTGTACTATACACTAGGTTTTTGTTGTTTTTACTGTACTATACACTAGGTTTTGTTGTTTTACTGTACTATACACCAGGTTTGTTGTTTTTACTGTACTATACACCAGGTTTGTTGTTTTACTGTACTATACACCAGGTTTGTTGTTTTACTGTACTATACACCAGGTTTGTTGTTTCTGTGCCTATACACTAGGTTTGTTTGTTTTACTGTACTATACACTAGGTTTGTTGTTTTACTGTACTATACACTAGGTTTGTTGTTTTTACTGTACTATACACCAGGTTTGTTGTTTTACTGTACTATACACTAGGTTTGTTGTTTTACTGTACTATACACTAGGTTTGTTTATTTTTACTGTACTGCACAGGTTTGTTGTTTTTGCTGTACTATACACTAGGTTTGTTGTTTTACTGTACTATACACCAGGTTTGTTGTTTTACTGTATTACTATACACCAGGTTTGTTGTTTTACTGTACTATACACCAGGTTTGTTGTTTTACTGTACTATACACTAGGTTTGTTGTTTTACTGTACTATACACTAGGTTTGTTGTTTACTGTATACACTAGGTTGTTGTTTTTACTGTACTATACACACCAGAGTTTGTTGTTTTTACTGTACTATACACCAGGTTTGTTGTTTTACTGTACTATACACCAGGTTTTGTTGTTTACTGCACTATATACACCAGAGTTTGTTGTTTTACTGTACTATACACACCAGGTTTGTTGTTTTACTGTACTATACACTAGGTTTGTTGTTTTACTGTACTATACACTAGAGTTTGTTGTTTTTACTGTACTATACACACTAGGTTTGTTGTTTTACTGTACTCCTTACCAGGTTTTGTTGTTTTACTGTACTATACACTAGGTTTGTTGTTTTACTACCTTACTATACACACACTAGTTTTGTTGTTTTACTGTACTATACACCAGGTTTGTTGTTTTACTGTACTATACACTAGGTTTGTTGTTTTACTGTACTATACACCAGGTTTGTTGTTTTTACTGTACTATACACTAGGTTTATTTGTTTTTACTGTACTATACACTAGGTTTTGTTGTTTTACTGTACTGTTACACTAGGTTGTTGTTTTACTGTACTATACACTAGGTTTGTTGTTTTTACTGTACTATACACTAGGTTTGTTGTTTACTGTACTATACACTAGGTTTTGTTGTTTTACTGTACTATACACTAGAGTTTGTTGTTTTACTGTACTATACACTAGGTTTGTTGTTTTACTGTACTATACACACTAGGTTTGTTTGCTTTACAGTACTGTACACAGGTTTATTGTTTTACAGTACTGTACACCAGTTTTGTTGTTTTACAATATAGCCACACCAGGTTTGTTGTTTCTGTACTGTACACCAGGTTTGTTGTTTTACTGTACTATACACCAGGTTTGTTGTTTTACTGTACTATACACACTAGGTTTGTTGTTTTACTGTACTATACACTAGGTTTGTTGTTTTACCTTTTACACTAGGTTTGTTGTTTTTACTGTACTATACACTAGGTTTTGTTGTTTTTTACAGTACTGTACACACCAGGTTTATTGTTTTACAGTACTGTACACAGTTTTGTTGTTTTTTACAATACTGTACACTGAGTTTGTTGTTTTTACAGTACTGTACACAGTTTATTTTGTTTTACTGTACTGCCACTAGGTTTGTTGTTTACTGTACTATACACTAGAGTTTGTTGTTTTACTGTACTATACACCAGGTTTATTGTTTTTACAGTACTGTACAGTTTTGTTGTTTTACAATACTATACACCAGGTTTGTTGTTTTGATACTGTACACACACCCAGGTTTTGTTGTTTGCAGTACTGTACACCAGGTTTGTTGTTTTACAGTACTGTACACCAGGTTTGTTGTTTTACTGTACTATACACCAGGTTTGTTGTTTTACAATACTATAGGAGCTTTGGTCTGTTTCAAGTCTATTCAGCAGTACAGCAGACCTTATGTCTGGAGCAGTACAGCAGACCTTATGTCTGGAGCAGTACAGCAGACCTTATCTGAGTAATGAAAACTCCTTGATTGGACTGGTGTGTAAAGGGGAGATAAGACCACAGTAGTGTACAGTACTGATAATGATCCACCTGATGTGAACTGTTTCCTGTGTCATGGGGCAGTGTTAATAGGGAAGTGTGATGTAGTAACAACTAGTGATTACACTCTACAGTACTCTACTGCACTACACTCTACAGTACTCTACACTCTACAGTACTCTACTGCACTTCACTCTACAGTACTCTGCACTACACTCTACAGTACTCTACTGCACTACACTCTACAGTACTCTACTGCACTACACTGTACAGTACTCTACTGCACTACACTCTACAGTACTCTACTGCACTACACTGTACAGTACTCTACTGCACTACACTCTACACTCTACCACCACTCTACCACACCACCCACCCCCCCACAACCACCACACACACACCCACCACCCCCCCCACACCCCACCCCATCCTCACCTCTACAGTACTACTACCACTCTACAGTACTCTACTGCACTACACTCTACAGTACTCACCACTACACTCTACAGTACTCTACTGCACTACACTCTACAGTACTCTACTGCACTACACTCTACAGTACTCTACTGCACTACACTGTACAGTACTCTACTGCACTACACTGTACAGTACAGTAAGTCCTCGCTTAACGTCGTTGTTCCGTTCCTGAAAACCGCGACGTTAACGGAATCAATTTTCCCCATAAGGAATAAATAGAATATGGGAGTTATGTTCGCCAGCCTCACCTTTGTCCCATAAAATACGTTATACAGAAATTCAATGGTATTTGGAAGAAAATGTCATCTTCAGTGTAGATTAATGTAACCTTTTCCTTGTTTATTTTTAATTTCTTTTTATTCAAATTCCCCCAGGCCCCGTTGTGTGGGTCAAGGACCTGTGCCGGGTGGGCTATTACCCTAAAAACTAAATAAAATAAAAATAAATGAATAATTAATACAGTAAATACATTTATAAATAAATGGGAGAGGAGGAGGGGGTGGCGATCACTAAGACCTGGAGGGTGGCTCCTCCTCCCACTGTGAGGACGGTGATGCGCCGCCATGCACAGTGTGCACCGCCGTGCACACAGTGTGAGCCCGCCATACACAGTGTGCGCCGCGTACACAGTGTGCCGCCGTGCCAGTCGCCGCCGTGTGTGACGCCATACACAGTATGCACCGCGCACATGCGCCCGCCGTACACAGTGTTGCCGCCGTACACAGTGTGCACCGCCGTACACAGTGTCTGCCCAGACACAGTGTGCACACTGTGCGAGTGTGCACCCCCAGGAATGCACCGCCGTACGAGTGTGCACCGCCCGTACAGTGTGCACCGCCGTACACAGTGTGCACCGCCATACACAGTGTGCACCGCCGTGCACAGTGTGCCGCCGTCACAGTAATGCTGCCCGTACAGTGTGCGCCGCCCATGCAGTGTGCGCCGCCCGTACACAGTGTGCGCCACCATTACAATGTCGCCCGCCGTACACAGTGTGCGCCGCCGTACACAGTGTGCGCCCGCCCACACAGTGTGCGCCGCCGTACACAGTGTGCACCGCCGTGGCGATGTTGTCTGAATCTTGGGTATGTAAAGAATAGCGACGTTAAACGAGGACTTACTCTACAGTACATGTACTAGACATTAGGGTTGAGAATGTAGAATTATGAAGAATGAAATATTGTTGGATGATTGTACTGAAAATATATAATTGTATCTGTATCTCCAGTGTGTTAAACTATAGTTCAGTTTAATTGATTCATTACTGTGGTGATTTAAGTAATGTCTTAAAAAGTAATACTGAACTGTAACAGAAAACTTCACTTCGGAATACATTACTGAAGAACATATTGTTATATATACTGTACTGTACTGTATTATATTAGTACAGTACTACAGGAAGTACCCGGGTTATCAATGGGTTCCGTTCCTGAGGACGTTCTTAAGTCGTAACACCAGCTATGTTCACACTGTACGGTGAACAATGTTTATGGTCCCACTATATCTTGGCCTAAGTTTTTTTTACTGGTAATAGCCCGCCCGGGCTTAGGTCATCGACCCCTGGCGCCTGGGAAATAAGAGTAAAAAGAAATTTAAAATAGAAAAGGAAAGATTATATTAATCTACACTGTAATATACATCTAAAATAACTTAAATTTAGAGAAGAAAAAATAGAATGACAAAATACAATAAATAAAAGTAAAAATTAAGTCTTCAGGTAAATAAAATATTGTATTGTAAATTTAAAATTTGACTTGGTTCATATCGGTGGATGATGGTAAGTGGGGGACCCCGTGTACAGTACAGTAGTGGTCACGAGAGAATGGAGTGATACATGATGAGGAAACATCACATTGACTTATTGTAGAAGGAGAAGGTATAATAAATGAAAGAAAATAACCAACACTGACTTACAGCCCCTCCGAGTGTTGTCAAGGAGAGGCAGAGGTGAGCAAACTTGAAATGACCCACAACTATAACAGACTGTATACAGATGTTAACTTTTAAGGGTTTAATGCAGGTGTGTCAAACTCATGGCCCGAGGGCCAAATGTGGCCATTGAGATGGTTGGGTGTGGCCCGCGGGATGACGGTAAAAATCATCATCCCGTGAAATTATGATAGAAATATAAATAATCATGTTTATTAGTAAATTAATTTATATACTTAAGATGAGACGAACCCAGATGAGTGTAATGTACAATACAGTCAGCTCCACCAGTCACTTTACCACTTAGCATTGCCATTCCTCTCTCTCTCTCTCTCTCTCTCTCAATTCTAAGTTTGAAGCATTTGTGTAGTGAGCGGAGAGAGAGGGAGGGTGTGTCGGGGGCCGGAATCAGCACTAGTAGGGGGAGGGTGTGTCGGCCAGGTGCAGCTTTAGTGGGGGAGGGTGTGTCGGGCCGGGGTACAGTACTAGTAGAGGGGAGGGTGTGTTGGGGGGCCGGGGTGCAGTACTAGTAGAGGGGAGGGGTGTGTCGGGGGCCGGGGTACAGCACTAGTAGGGGGGAGGGGTGTGTCAGGGCCGGGGTACAGTACTAGTGGGGGGAGGGTGTGTCAGGGCCGGGGTACAGCACTAGTAGAGGGGGAGTGTGTCAGGGGGCCAGGGTACAGTACTAGTGGGGGGGAGGGTGTGTCAGGGGGTACAGTACTAGTGGGGGGAGGGGGGTGTGTCGGGGGCCGGGGTACAGCACTAGTAGGGGAGGGGAGTGTGTCAGGGGCCAGAACAGCACTAGTGGAGGGGAGGGGTGTGTCAGTGGGCCGGGTACAGCACTAGTAGAGGGGAGGGGGTGTCAGGGGGCCGGGGTACAGTACTAGTAGAGGGAGGGGGGTGTCAGGGGGGCCGGGGTACAGTACTAGTGGGGGGGGGAGGGGTGTCAGTGGGCGGGTACAGCACTAGTAGAGGGGGAGGTGTGTCAGGCAGGGTGCAGTACTAGTAGAGGGGAGTGTGTCAGGGCGGGGTACAGTACTAGTAGAGGGGAGGGGTGTGTCAGGGGGAGACAGGGGTACAGCACTAGTAGAGGGGAGGGTGTCAGGGGCCGGGGTACAGTACTAGTAGAGGGAGGGGTGTGTCAGGGGCAGGGGTACAGCACTAGTAGAGGGGGAGGGTGTGTCAGGGGCCAGGGTACAGCACTAGTAGAGGGGGTGTCGGGGGCCGGGATACAGTTCTAAAAAGGGGAGGGTGTGACAGGGGGGCAGAGGTACAGCACTAGTGGGGAGGGGTGTGTCAGGGGGCGGGGTACAGCACTAGTAGAGGGGGTGTGTCGGGGCCAGGGCTGTACTGGTGGGGGGGGAGGGGTGTGTCAGGGGCCAGGGTGCAGTACTAGTGGAGAGGGGGTGTCAGGGGCCGGGGTACAGCACTAGTAGGGGAGGGGGGTGTGTCAGGGGCCAGGGTGCAAGTACTAGGGGGAGGGGTGTCGGGGGCCGGGTACAGCACTAGTGGGGGAGGGTGTGTCAGGGGCCGGGGTACAGCACTAGTAGAGGGGGGTGTGTCCAGGGGCCGGGTACAGCACTAGTGGGGGAGGGGGGTGTGTCAGGGGGCCAGGGTACAGCACTAGTAGAGGGAGGGTGTGTCGAGGGCCAGGGTACAGCACTAGTAGAGGGGGAGGGTGTGTCAGGGGCCGTATACAGTTCTAGTAGAGGGGAGGGTGTGTCAGGGGCAGGGGTACAGCACTAGTAAGGGGGAGGGGTGTGTCAGGGGCCGGGGTACAGCACTAGTAGAGGGGGAGGGTGTGTCAGGGGGCCGGGGTACAGTACTAGTGGGGGGAGGGGTGTGTCGGGGGCCGGGGTACAGCACTAGTGGGGGGGAGGTGTGTCAGGGAGGCCGGGGTACAGTGACTAGTAGAGGGGTGTGTCAGGGGCCAGGGGTGCAGTACTAGTAGGGGGAGGGAGGTGTGTCAGGAGGCCGGGGTACAGCACTAGTAGAGGGGGGGTGTGTCAGGGGCCGAGGTACAGGTACTAGTGGGGGAGGGGTGTGTCGGGCGGGTACAGTACTAGTAGGGGAGGGGTGTGTCGGAGGGCCGGGGTACAGCACTAGTAGAGGGGGGGTGTGTCGGGGCCGGGGTACAGTACTAGGGGAGGGTGTGTCGGGGCTAGTAGGGAGGAGGGTGTGTCAGGGCCGGGGTGCAATACTAGTAGGGGGAGGGGTGTGTCAGGGGTACAGTACTAGTAGAGGGTGTGTCAGGAGGGGTACAGCTCTAGTAGAGGGTGTGTCAGAGGACAGTACAATGGGGGGAGGGTGTGTCAGGGGGGCCGGGTACAGCACTAGTGGGGGGGAGAGGGGGTGTGTCAGGGGTACAGTACTAGTAGAGGGGGAGGGGGGGGTGTCAGGGGTACAGTCCTAGTAGAGGGGGAGGGTGTGTCAGGGCCGGGGTACAGCACTAGTGGGGGAGGGTGTGTCAGGGGCCAGGGTACAATACTAGTAGAGGGGAGGGGTGTGTCAGGGGTACAGTACTAGTAGAGGGAGGGTGTGTCAGGGGCCAGGGTACAGTACTAGTGGGGGGGGAGGTGTGTCAGGCCAGGGGTACAGCACTGAAATGGAGAGGGGTGTGTCAGGGGCCGGGGTACAGTACTAGTAGAGGGGAGGGGGTGTGTCAGGGAGGTACAGTACTAGTAGAGGGGAGTGGTGTGTCAGGGGCCGGTACAGCACTAGTAGAGGGGGAGGGGTGTGTCAGGGGGCCAGGGTACAGTACTAGTAGAGTGTGACAGGGGCAGGGGTGAGTACTAGTAGAGGGTGTGTGGGCCGGGGGTACAGTACTAGTAGAGGTGTGTCAGGGGGCCGGGGTACAGTACTAGTAGAAGGGGAGGGTGTGTCAGGGCCAGGGTACAGTACTAGTAGGGGGGTGTGACGGGGGGCCAGGGGTACAGTACTAGTAGAGGGGAGGGTGTGTCAGGGGGTACAGTAATAGTAGGGGGAGGGGGGTGTGTCAGGGGCCAGGGTACAGTACTAGTAGAGGGGTGTGTCAGGGGGCCGGGGTACAGCACTAGTAGAGGGTGTCAGGGGCCGGGGTACAGTACTAGTAGAGGTGGAGGGTGTGTCAGGGGTACAGCACTAGTGGGGGGAGGGGTGTCAGGGCCAGGGTACAGCACTAGTGGGGGAGGGGGTGTCGGGGGCCGGGGTACAGTTCTAGTAGAGGGGAGGGTGTGTCAGGGGCCAGGGTACAGTACTAGTAAAGGGGAGGGTGTGTCGGGGCCGGGGTACAGCACTAGTAGAGGGGGAGGGGGTGTGTCGGGGGCCGGGGTGCAGTACTAGTAGAGGGGGGGTGTGTCAGGGGCCGGGGTACAGCACTAGTGGGGGAGGGTGTGTCAGGGGGGGGTACAGTACAAGTGGGGGAGGGTGTGTCAGGGGGCCAGGGTACAGTACTAGTAGGGGGGAGGGTGTGTCGGAGGGCCAGGGTACAGCACTAGTAGAGGGTGTGTCAGGGGCCAGGGTACAGTACTAGTGGGGGAGGGTGTGTCAGGGGGGCCAGGGGTACAGTGCTAGTGGGGGGAGGGGTGTGTCAGGGGGCCGGGGTACAGCACTAGTAGAGGGGTGTGTCGGGGGCGGTACAGCTCTAGTAGAGGGGAGGGTGTGTCAGGGGGTACAGTACTAGTAGGGGAGGGTGTGTCGGGGGGCCGGGGCACAGTACTAGTAGAGGGTGTGTCAGGGCACAGTACTAGTAGAGGGGGAGGGAGTGTGTCGGGCCGGGGCACAGCACTAGTAGAGGGGGTGTGTCAGGGGTACAGTACTAGTAGAGGGGAGGGTGTGTCGGGGCGGGTACAGTACTAGTAGAGGGGAGGGTGTGTCGGAGGGGACAGTACTAAGTAGGGGGGAGGGTGTGTCGGGGGGTACAGTACTAGTAGAGGGGGAGGTGTGGCCGGGGGCACAGTACTAGTAGAGGGGAGGTGTGGGGAGACGGGACAAGATTAGTAAGGGGAGGTGGGGGGAGACGGGGTACAGTACTAGTAGAGGAGGTGTCAGGGGGCACAGTACTAGTAGAAGGGGTGTGTCGGGCGGTACAGTACTAGTAGAGGGGAGGGGTGTGTCGGGTCGGGAACAGCACTAGTAGAGGGGAGGGGTGTGTCGGGGGCAATGCACTAGAGAGGGGGGGGAGGGCAAGGGCCGGGGAACAGCACTAGTAGAGGGGGGAGGTGTGTCGGGCTGGGGCACAGTACTAGTAGAGGGGAGGTAAAGGGACGGGGTACAGTACTAGTAGAGGGGAGGTGGGGCCGGGGTACAGTACTAGTAGAGGGGGGAGGGGGCCGGGCTGGGGTACAGTACTAGTAGAGGGGAGGGGTGTGTCGGGACTGGGTACAGTACTAGAGAGGGGAGGTGTGTTGCCGGGGGTACAGTACTAGTAGAGGGGAGGGGGGGCAAGCAGTAATAGTAGAGGGGAAGGGGTAAGTCGGGCAGGGGTACAGTACTAGTAGAGGGGAGGTGTGTTGCCGGGGGTACAGCACTAGTAGAGGGGAGGGGTGTGTCAAGGGGGTACATGTACTAGTAGAGGGGAGGCGTAACCGGGCCGGGGTACAGTACTAGTAGAGGGGGAGGGGTGTGTCGGGGTCGGGGTACAGTACTAGTAGGAGGGTGTGTCGGCGGGCAGGCATCAGTAGAAGGAGGGTGTCGGGGGGGGCACAGACTAGTAGAGGGGAGGGGTGTGTCGGACGGGGTACAGTACTGCAGAGGGGAGGGGTGTGTGGGGCTGGGGCACAGTATTAGTAGAGGGGGAGGTGTGTCGGCCGGGGTACAGTACTAGTAGAGGGAGGAGGGTAAGCATGGCGGGGTACAGTACTAGTAGAGGAGAGGGTAAATGGGGCAGTACAGTACTAGTAGAGGGAGGTGTAAGGGGCCGGGGTACAGTTCTAGTAGAGAGGGAGGGTAAGGGCCGGGGGTACAGTACTAGTAGAGGGGGAAGGGGTCGGGCCGGGGTACAGTACTAGTAGAGGGGAGGGGTGTGTCGGGGGCGGGGCACAGTACTAGTAGAGGGAGGAGGGTGTTTCGGGGCAGGGGGCAGTACTAGTAGAGAGGGGTGTAAGGGCCGGGGGTACAGTTCTAGAGGGGAGGGTGTGTCAGTGGGCCAGGGGGCACAAATAGGCAAAGGGGGAGGGGTGTGTCGGGGGGCCGGGGTACAGTTACTAGTAGAGGGGAGGGGTATGGGGGGCCGGGGGTACAGTTCTAGTAGAGGGGAGGGGTGTGTCGAGGGGGCTGGGGAACAGTACTAGTAGAGGGGGAGGGTGTGTCGGGGGGGCTGAGTACAGTTCTCAGAGGGGGGAGGGAAATGGGGGGGCTGGGGACAGTTCTAGTAGAGGGGAGGTAAGAGGAAATGGGGCAGTACTAGTAGAGGGGAGGTGTGTCGGGGGCTGGAGTACAGTTCTAGTAGAGGGGAGGTGTGTCAGGGGGGCTGGGGCACAAAGTTCTCAAGGAGGGGGGGAGGGGTGTCGAAGGGAGCATGAGTTCTAGTAGAGGGGGAGGGGTGTGTCAGGGGGCAGGGGCACAGTTCTAGTAGAGGGGGGAGGGTGCTGGGGGGGCGGGAGAGCACAGTTCAGTAGAGGGGAGGGGTGTCAAAATGGGGGTACAGTACTAGGTAGGAGGGTGTGTCGGAAATGAGCACAGTACTGAAGGAGGGGGGAGGGGTGTGTCAGGGGGGCCGTGGAGGGCAGCTCAGTAGAGGGGGGGACTGGTGTCAGGGCTGGGGCACAGCAATAAAGAGGGGAGGGGTGTCGGGGCCGGGGCACAGTTTCTAGTAGAGGGGGAGGTGTGTCGGGGGCGGGGTACAGTAATAGTAGAGGGGGCCGGGGGGCTGTAAAGTAGAGGGGAGGTGTGTAGGGGGCACATTCTAGTAGAGGGAGGTGTAACCAGGGCAGTGAAATAGCAGAGGGAGGGTGTCAAGCCGGCAAAGTCTAGTAGGGGGAGGGGAAAGGAGGGCGGGGTACAGTTTCAGTAGAGGGGGAGGGGTGTGCTGGGGGCCAAGGGTACAGTTCTAGTAGAGGGGAGGTGTGTTGGGGCGGGGGCACAGTTCTAGTAGAGGGGGAGGTGTAAGCCAAAGGAAGGCATCAGTAGAGGGGAGGGTGCGGGGGCCAGGGGCACACTTTAGCAGAGGGGGAGGGGTGTCGGGGGGAGGGCACAGTTCCAGTAGAGGGGAGGGGTGTGTCGGGGGGCCGGGGGCACAGTCTAGTAGGAGGGGGGAGGGGTGTGTCGGGGGGCCGGGGCACAGTTCTAGTAGAGGGGAGGATGGGGGGGCCGGGGGCAACATACTAGTTGAGGGGTGTCCGGGGGGGGGCCGGGGTACAGTTCTAGTAGAGGGGGGGAGGGGTGTGTTTAAAGGCCGGGGGGCAGTTCTAGTAGAGGGGGAGGGGTGTGTCGGGGGGCTGGGGCACAGTTCTAGGAGAGGGGGAGGTGTGTCGGGGGGCCGGGCACAGCTCTAGTAGAGGGGGAGGTGTGTCGGGGGGCAGGAAGGAAAGCTTGCAGTATCTCTCAGTGGGAAGGTCACAACGCAGGACAATACCGACGGTGTTTCTCAGCTGGCAGTAATCGTTCAACACTGGCGGATGAAAGGACTCAAGCATACAGGATGAGACAGAGATGAATACATGTAAAAGACGCCATTTATGAGCACACGGACAGGTCAGGTTGGGAGAGAGAGAGAGAGAGAGAGAGAGAGAGAGAGAGAGAGAGAGAGAGAGAGAATTTGGAGTGCTCACATTTGAAATTTGCGTGCTCCATTTACGTAAATTAACGTGTGTTTACAAAATTTTGGTGTGTCTCACCATGTGTGGGGTTGTGATGCAAGGTTCTGTGTGTGTGTGTATAAAATGTGAAGGCAAACAGGGAGGTAAAACTACCGTCAAAGGCTAGGCCAGAAGTTTCTCAAGACTGGGTACTGGGAAGGGGGGAGTTCATGTACCACATATATTTGTACCACAGACGCGGAGTTCAGTAGTTCTTACCAGTTCTAGTAGTTTCACAAAGAGCACAGGACTCTCAGTTCTCAGTAGCCTTGTACCAGTAAAGCCAGCCCAGTAGTCTCAGTACCAGTAGTCCTACCAGTTCCAGGTCTCAGCCTCAGTAGTGAGAAACAAGAGGCATAGGAGGTGCTAGGAAGTTAGAGATAGAGGACTCCAGACAGTATGTGTGGTTTTGCCTAGAAGAGGAGCTATGGAGAATGGATGCTCAAGGTACTGCTATAAATTGCCACTGGAAAATATTAAAAAGTAAATACAAAAGCCATGATACTGGTAAATTTTATGGCAATGACTACCTGTACAAAGTCGTGATGAGTACACGAAGACAACTGTATTCTTGGGAGTGAAATTGTTGGCCCAAAGGGGGGGGACGCCAGTAGAGAGAGAGGTCAGGTAAGGGAAAGCAGGTCTGGGAAGAAAATTGTTACTCAGACAAGGGGTAAGACAGACCACCAGGGTAGGGTAGGTTTAATGTATACCACACAAACAGTAGGAGCAAGAAATAAAATAGACTGGCTGAGAAAGGTTGTATGTACTGAGAATGTAGACGTCATAGCAATAGAAAACTTGATGAATTCAAGCAAGCAAGAATTTTATTAGAGTACTATAGAAGGGTACAACTGTTCACAAGGAGACAGGGGAAGGGGGAGGGAGTAAGGGATACATAAAAAAAGTTACACACTCAATAAAGGATGAAATAAAATGAGTATGCGGGAGAAATAGGAAGGAAGAGAACAACCACTATGGGAGGATGACAGGTCTCTCAAGTTTTGGGAAAGAAGAAAAGCCATATACAGGCAGAAAAACAGAGGCAAAAGACAACAGCAAATAACCATACAGGGGATAACCAGAAAAGTTGAGGGACAACACAGGTAGACAGAATGAAGACAAGATGCAGTACAGACAATTTTAAAAACAATACTACAGAACCTACAGAGGTGACAATATATTAGACCTAGCTAACAACAAAGAAAATATTATCAGATATCACAAAAAGAACTAGGTAACAGTGACACAGAGAAATCATGTCACTACTAAATTGGGAAATGAAAATGACAGTGTCGAGACATCGATACGGACAGAGGGGTTAAGAAGGTACTAGGTGAGGCACCTGGGAAATGGCTTGTACAAGTCAGTAGAAGGGGTGAGGTCACTACACACAACAAAGGACAAGACCATAAAATATTTACTAGTAACTACATAAAGTACAGAACAAAACTAAACAAATAAGAATAAATAAGGTGGATGACCAACAAATAAATATAACATAGAATAAAGAAAGAGAATTTATAAGAAATAAAGGGAGGGGAGGAGAAGCCAGAAATAGGTTTAATGAACTATTTGGAAATGTTAGAAATGTAAGGAAGGCAAAGAGAGACTAAGAAACAGGATACAGAGAACTCAATGAATCCCAAGAAGGTAACAGGACAAAGGTCGAGCAAGTTCCTTAAACAGAGAGGGAAGATCGATGATAGTAAAAAAATACAAAGCATTAAACAAAGCCATTATTAAGTTCACAGAAGAAATCACGAGGAAATGCCAGAGATGGAACTGATATAGAAATGAAGAAGAGAAAACAAAGGACACACATCAGAAAAAGAGGATGTTTCAAGATAAAATAAAACCAAGAAGACAAAAACCCCCAGGGACGATGAAATTTTTCAAGTTTTGAAAGAGTGTAAGAAACAGACATAAATTGTAATATACAAAACACAGACAGGGAGCAAACAGACTTTAGGAAATAGGCAAATAAAACTTATATAAAACGAAACAGAGTATCAGCATCAAATTGCCGGCCCGATTAAGCTGTTGCCAGAGAAATTGAGTCACCATAGCAAATAGCATTCGACGCATTTAGAGAAAACAAACAAACTATGACCCAACATGTATAAAGGAAAACTGAACAACAAACTACGACGTTTTTAGAAAAACCAGGAAGCAGATAACAACTAAAAACACGATGTTATTTACTTAGACTTAGCAAAGCAAGCTTGACAGAGTACTGCATCAAGCTTTGAGAAAAGTTAAGGTTTCATGGTACGAGGGAAAGCCACTGATAAAATTGCGGTAGAATGTGAGGGTCAATGAGATGGTAAGTAAATGGGAGAGAGCTTGTGTACTACGTTTCTCAGGGGCTGGGTATAAATACTTTGCCTGTTATACTACATAAATGATTCCAGACATGGGATTGCAGACAAGGCAAGATGTGGGATGATGTTACCAAAAATAAGTGCAGACACTCAGGCTGGATGTAATGTATTACAGGAGGATGTAATAACCACAGGAGTGGTCAGAAATGGCAAATGAAATTAACACTCAGCAAGTGCAGAGAACTTAATATTGAAGAACAATACTGTCAATTTATACAGCCTTAACAACATCAACCTAAAAGCAGTCGACTTGTGAAAGAGACTTTAGGGTACTGTAAGACCGACCTTTCGGCCTAAAAAAACAAAAGGATAATGTTGGAAATAAGGCAAAACAGAGCATAGGGTGTTATATCTAGGAAGCATAAGCAATAAGAGTGTAGAGGTCATATTGCAATTATATCTGGATAGTCAGGCCGCATCTTTTATTTATGCGTTGTTCAGTTCTGGTGCCTGGTTGAGAATGACAAGTGATCGTGTGCCCTTTCGTGCCCAGTGGCGAGCTCCGGTGGCACACTTACGAGACGTGAAAGTCAAACGCTGTTGGTTAGCGCAAACGCCGCCCGGCTGACAGCGCATAGTGACATCGTTTTCTGATGGTCGTGGGTTGTTGGTAATCATGGTCGTGGTTGTTATAATTGCCGCGGTCGGTTGTTGGTAATCATGGTCGTGGGTTGCTATAACTGGCGGTCGTGGTTGTTAAGTAATCATGGTCGTGGTTGCTATAATTGCTTAATGGTTGTTATAATCATGGTCGCGGTTGTTATAATCATGGTCATGGTTGTTATAATCATGGTCGTGGTTGTTATAACTGGCGGTTCTGGTTGTTATAACTGGCGGTTCTGGCTGTTGGCAATTCATGGTCGGTTGTTATATCATGGTCGTGCTGTTGGCGGTATCATGGTCGTGGGTTGTTATACCATGGTCGTGGTTGTTATAATAATGGTCGGAAGGCAGGACCGCGGACGTGGTTGTTATAATTCGGCGGTCGTGGTTGTTGGTACCGCGGTCGTGGTTGTTATACCGCGGTCGTGGTTGTTATAACGGCGGTCGGGCAGCAGCACACGGTCGGGCTGTTATGCACCGGGCGTGACGTGGTTGTTATAACCGCGGTCGTGGTTGTTATAATCATGGTCGGTCGTGAGATTCTACAGTATTTCAATATACTATAAGAAGGAATAGAATAAAGGTTAGAATACTAGTTAAAGAAATATTCGCCAAGGGCGAGAGGTTAAAAATCATAAAAAAAAATTATTATAAATCACCGATGATCATTCCAGATAAATTATATACATAAGAGAAGACCTTGGATTCCTGGTTATATTAGTCACTCATCTGCTTAAGTCATCACCTGTGTTAAGCCATCATAGTCATCATCATCTACGTTAGTCAGTTTGAAAGGCCCTTATCTCACATGACCGTGACCGACCAGCGATGTTTTTCCGCTGCCGAGGGTGTCGTAGTCTTTATTATTTACGCTGGTGGATGGGCATCTTCCTACCCTCAACACGCAGCTATGGTCAGTTTGGTGTTATTTTGTTTATAAATGCCATCTAACCCGTTCTCAAGCCCATCTGCCCTTGCCTGGCTGCCAATACCCCAACCGTCTGCCTGTTTGAGGTGTTTTGAAATGTGTTTGCCTGTACTTTTTAAAGGTCGCCACCCGTTCGTTCTTATCTGCTGTTGCGGTGTTCGCTCGTTTGTTCCACGTAACCCAGCCGCCGCCGTTCGTCTGTCGCGTTAAGGCAATATTGTCTATTTGTGCATGTGGCGAATTCGTCTATTTTTGTCAACTCCCCGTCTGTTTCATTGTCTATATCTGCCATTCCCAGGTCTATTGTAGTCATCTTCAATGCATTCCTGTTATTATCTTTTATCTTTTTCCATGCACAGTCACCCACAGAACAAGTATACACTGTAGCTGTGGCACAAGTCTGGCAACGCTGAAACTGGCATTCAGACGCATGATGAAACCTGCCTCTACCTGCTTGCTTTTTATTTCTTTCTATTTACTCATTTCTTCTTTACTAATTCAAATACCCAAAAAAGCAGGAAGCAAGAAAAAAAGGGGAGAGGAGGAGCCGTACTATACCCTGCAATTATGAAGGACACAGACAGCGACGAGGGTGCGCTAAGTTCGTAGACTTGCATTGCTTTTCTGAAGGTAATAAATGAGCAGGAAGGCTTTTAAAGAAAAACCCACGATATGGGGACCAAGCAATACGTAACCGGAACGAAGCACAATTGT
>NW_024756068.1:0-5249 GCF_018991925.1 Homarus americanus
AGATACTCCCAGGTATACCTCTGACACTTCAGATACACCTCACACTCCAGGTACACAAGGATACTACCAGGTACACCTCTGACCTCCCAGGTACACCTCCGATACTCCCAGGTACACCTCCGATACTCCCAGGTACACTTCAGACGCTCCTGGTTCACCTCTGACCTCCCTGGTTTCTCCCCTGCCATTCCAGGTACACCTCAGACACTCCCAGGTACACCTCTGACACTCCAGGCACACCCCTGACCTCCCAGGTACACCACTGACAATCCAGTGCCTCAAGCACTCCCAGGTACACCTCTGACACTTCAGGTACTCCCCGACACTTCAAGGTACACCCTGACACTTCCAGGTACACCTCTCACACTCCCAGGTACACAATGACACTCCCAGGTACACCAATGACTCTCCCAGGTACACCTCTGACACTCCAGGTACACCTCTGACACTCCCAGGTACACCTCTGACACTCCCAGGTACACCTCTGACACTCTCAGGAACACCTCTGACACTCCAGGTACCTCTGACTCCCAGGTACACCTCTGACACTCCAGGTACACCTATCACACTCCCAGGTACACTCTGACACTCCCAGGTATTCACTGACATTCCCTGGTTCACCTCTGACACTCCCTGGTACACCTTTGACCTCCAGGTACCTCGGCCTCCCAGGTACACCTCTGACACTCCTGGTACACCAATGATACTACCAGGTACACCTCTGACACTCCCAGGTACACCTCAAGCACTCCCAGGTACACCTCTGACACTTCCAGGTACTCCCCTGACACTTCCTGTACACCTCTGACACTTCCAGGTACACCTCTCACCTCCCAGGTACACCAGACACTCTCAGGTACATAATGAGCCTCCCAGGTACACCTCTGACACTCCTGGTACACCTCAGCACTCCCAGGTACCTCGGCCTCCCAGGTACCTCTGACACTCCCAGGTACCTGACCTCCCCGTTACCTACTGACACTCCTGGTACACCTCTGACCTCCCAGGTACACCAATGGCCTCCCAGGTACCTCCCAACACTCCAGGTACACCCTTGACACTTCCAGGTACCTCCTGACACTCCCAGGTACCTCAGTGACCTCCAGGTACACCACCTGACACCTCCAGGTGCCTCTGACACTCCCAGGTACACCAATGACACTCTCAGGTACACCTCTGACACTCCCAGGTACACCCCGACACTCCAAGGTACACCTCTGAACACTCCTCAGCCACCTCAGACACTTCCAGGTACACCTCAGACACTCCCAGGTACACCACTGACACTCCCAGGTACACCATTACACTCACAGGTACACCTCTGACACTCCCAGGTACCTTTGACTCCCAGGTACCTCTGACAAACCAGGTACACCTCTGACACTCTCAGAACACCTCTGACACTCCCAGGTACACCTCTGACACTCCCAGGTACACCTCTGACACTCCCAGGTACTACTCCCTGACACTCCCAGGTACACCTCTGATACGCCCAGGTATACCTCTGACACTCCCAGGTATCTCTGACACTCCCAGGTACCTCTGACTCCCAGGTACACCGATGACCTGCAAGATACACCTCCTGACAATCCATGTACACCTCTGACACTCCCAGGTACACCTCTGGCCTCCCAGGTACACCTCTGATACTCCCAGGTATACCTCTGATACTCCCAGGTATACCTCTGACACTCAGGTACACCTCTGACCTCCCAGGTACACCTCTGACATTCCATGTACACCTCAGACACTTCCAGGTACACCTCAGACACTCCCAGGTACCTCTGACACTCCCAGGTAAACCTCTGACATTCCAGGTACACCTGGCCTCCCAGGTACTCTCCTGACACTGCCAGGTACACCTCCAGACACTGGTACTCAGACACTCCCGTTACAGCTCAGACCTCCCAGGTACCTCAACAGCCACCTCTGAACCTTTGACACTCCCAAGTGCACCTCTGACACTCCCAGGCACACCATGACACTCCCAAGTGCACCTCCTGACACTCCCAGGCACACCTCTGACACTCCCAGGTACACCAATGACACTCCCAGGTACACCACTGACCTCCCTGGTACACCTCTGTGCTCCAGGTACACCAATGACACACACTCCGGTCACCTCCTGACACTTCAGGTACACCCGACACTGCAAGATACACCTCTGACACTCCATGTACCTCAGACACTTCCAGGTACACCTCAGACACTCCCGTTACTGCCCCAGCCTCCCAGGTACCATTACACTCACAGTACACCTCTGACACTTCCAGGTACACCTTTGACACTCCCAGGTACACCTCTGACAAACAGGTACACCTCTGATGCCTCTCGAACATCCTCCTGACCTCCCAGGCACACCTCTGACACTCCCAGGTACACCTCTGACACTCCCAGGTACTACTCTGACACTCCCAGGTACACCTCTGATACGCCCAGGTATACCTCTGACACTCCCAGGAATACCTCTGACACTCCCAGGTACACCTCTGACGCTCCCAGGTACACCGATGACACTGCAAGATACACCTCTGACAATCCATGTGCACCTCTGACACTCCCAGGTACACCTCTGACACTCCCAGGTACACCTCTGATACGCCCAGGTATACCTCCTGATACTCCCAGGTATCCTCTGACCTCCAGGTACACCTCTGACTCCCAGGTACACCTCTGAGACACCATGCCACACCTCGGACACTTCCAGGTACACCTCAGACACTCCCAGGTACACCTCTGACACTCCCAGGTAAACCTCTGACATTCCCAGGTACACCCCTGACACTCCCAGGTACTCCTCTGACCTGCCAGGTACACCTCAAGACACTGCCAGGTACACCTCCAGACACTCCCAGGTGCAACTCAGACACTCCCAGGTACACCTCAGACACTCCCAGGTGAACCTGTGACACTCAAGTGCACCTCTGACATCCCCAGGCACACGCTGACACTCCCAAGTGCACCTCTGACACTCCCAGGCACACCTCTGCACACACCCAGGTAAACCGCTGGCCTCCCAGTTACACCGTGACACTGCCAGATCACACCTGTGACCTCCAGGTACACCCCTGACACGCCCAGGTACACCCCTGACACTCCCAGGTACACCTCTGGCAATCCCAGGTGCCTACTCAGGCACTCCCAGGTACACCTCCCCAACCTTCCAGGTACTCCCCTGACACTTCCAGGTACACCCCAGCACTTCCAGGTACCTCTGACACTCCAGGTACACCAATGACACTCCCAGGTACACACTGACACTCCTGGTACACCTCTCAGCACTCCCAGGTACACCAATGACAATCCCAGGTGCCTGTGACTCTCCCAGGTACTCCTCTGACACTTCAGTACACCTCTGACACTCCCAGGTACACCTCTGCCACTCCCAGGTACACCTCTACACTCCCAGGTACACCTCTGACACTTCAGATACACCTCTGACCTCCCAGGTACACCAATGATACTACCAGGTACACCTCTGACACTCCTAGGTACACCTCCGGTCTCCCAGGTACACCTCCGGTACTCAGGTACCTCGAACCTCCCAGGTACACCTCAGATACTCCCAGATACCTCTGACACTTCAGATACACCTCTCACACTCCCAGGTACACCAAGGATACTACCAGGTACACCTCTGACACTCCCAGGTACACCTCCGATACTCCCAGGTACACCTCCGATACGCCCAGGTACCTTCAACACTCCTGGTTCTCTGACCTCCTGGTTCCCCTGCCACTCCCAGGTACACCTCCGACACTCCCAGGTACACCTCTGACACTGCCAGGCACACCCTGACACTCCCAGGCACACCCAGGCAATCCCAGGTACCTTCAGCACTCCCAGGTACCTCTGACACTCCCATTTACTCTGACACTTCCAGGTACACCCCTGACACTTCCAGGTACACCTCTCCTCCCAGGCACTGTCAGGTACAATGACTCTCAGGTACACCTCTGACACTTCAGGTACACCTCTGACCTCCCAGGTACACCTCTGACACTCCCAGGTACCTCTGACACTCTCAGGTACACCTCTGACACTCCCAGGTACACCTCTGACCTCCCAGGCCACCTCTGCACCTCCCAGGTACACCTCTGACACTCCCAGGTACACCTCCGTGCTTCCAGTACTCCTCTGACACTCCTGGTACACCTCTGACATTCCCAGGTACACCTCACACCTCCCAGGTACACCTCTGACACTTCCAGTCCTCGAGTACACCTCTGATACTCCCAGGTACACCTCTGACCTCCCAGTACTCGCCTCCCAGGTACACCTCACACTCCCAGGTACCTCTGACACTCCTGGTTACTCTGACATTCCTGGTTCACCTCCCACACTCCTTGTGCCTCCTGATACTCCCAGATACCTCTGACACTCCTGGGTTGCTCCCCCAACACTGCCAGGTACACCTCTGACACTCCCAGGTACAGCTCAAGCACTCCCAGGTACCTCTGACACTCCCAGGTACACCTCTGGCCTCCCAGGCACCTCTGACACTTCCAGGTACTCCCTGACACTTCCAGGTACACCCCTGACACTTCCAGGTACACCTCTGACACTCCCAGGTACACCAATGACACTCCCAGGTACACCACTGACCTCCTGGTACCTCTGACACTCCCAGGTACACCAGCATTGCTCCCAGGTACACCAATGACTCCCAGGTACTCCTCCTGACACTTCCAGGTACACCTCTGACCTCCCAGGTACACCTCTGCCACTCCCAGGTACACCTCTCTCACCTCCCAGGTACCTCCTGACCTCCCAGGTACACCGATGACACTGCAAGATACACCTCTGACAATCCATGTACACCTCAGACACTTCCAGGTACACCTCAGACACTCCCAGGTACACCCCAGACCTCCCAGGTCACACCCCTGACCTCCCAGGTACACCGCTGACACTGCCTGGTACACCTCAGACACTGCTGGTACACCTCAGACACTTCCAGGTACACCTCAGACACTCCCAGGCACACCTCCCAACACTCCCAGGTACACCGCTGTCACTCCCAGGTACACCCCTGACACTCCCAGTTACCCCTTACACTCCCAGGTACACCTCTGACAATCCAAGGACACTCAGACAATCCCGGTACCTCTGACACTTCCAGGTACACCCCTGACACTTCCAGGTACACCTCTGACACTCCCAGGTACACCAATGACCTCCCAGGTACACCACTGACACTCCCTGGTACACCTCTGACACTCCCAGGTACACCAATGACACACTCAGGT
>NW_024756069.1:0-53515 GCF_018991925.1 Homarus americanus
CTGATCGAGTATAACAAAGTCCCATGAACGAATATAACAAAGTCACCTGATCGAGTATACCAAAGTCCCCTGATCGATTATAACAAAAGCTCCTGCTTGAGTATCAAAATGGCCCCTCATCGAGTATAACAAAGTCCCCTAAATGAGTATAACAAAGGCCCCCGATCGAGTATAACAATGGCACCTGACCGAGTATAACAAAGTCCCCTGGTCGAGTATAACAAAGTCCCCTGATTGAGTTTAACAAAGTTCTCTGATCGAGTATAACAAAGTCCCCTGGTCGAGCATAACAATGGCCCCTGGTCGAGTATAAAAACGAACCCTGGTCGAGTATAACAAAGTCCCCTGACGACTATAACAAAGTCCCATGATCGAGTATAACAAAGCCCCCTCATCGAGTATGACAAAGGCCCCTGATCGATTGTAACAAAGCCCCCTGATCGAGTATAACAAAGTCCTCTGAACGAGTATAACAAAGGCCCCTGATCGAGTATAACAAAGACCCTGAACGAGTACATCAAAATCCCCTGATCGAGTATAACAAAGTCCCCTGATCGAGTTTAACAAAGAACCGGATCGAGCATAACAAAGGCCCCTGGTCGAGCATAACAAAGTCCCCTGGTCGAGTATAACAAATTCCCCTGGTCAAGTAAATCAAAGTCCCCTCATCGAGTAAAACAAAGTCCCGGATCGCGTATAACAAAGTCCCTGGTCGAGTATATTAAGTCCCTGATCGGAATATAACAAGGCCTCTCGAGTATAACAAAAGTCCCTGAACTGATTACAACAAAGTCCCTGATCCGGAGTATAGTAAGTCCCCTGATTCCGAGTATAAAGCTGGATCGTGTATAACAAAGGCCCCTGGTCGAGCATAACAAAGTCCCCTGATCGAGTATAACAAAAAGGCCCCTGGTCGAGTATAACAAAGTATCCTGATCGAGTAAAACAAAGTCCCCTGGTCGAGTATAACAAAGTCCAATGATCGAGTATACGAAAGCCCCCTGATCGAGAAAAACAAAGTCCCCTGATTGAGTATAACAAAGTCACCTCATCGAGTATACCAAAGTCCCCTGATCGATTATAACAAAAGCCCCTGCTTGAGTATAAAAATGGCCCCTCATCGAGTATAACAAAGTCCCCTAAATGAGTATAACAAAGGCCCCCGATCGAGTATAACAAAGGCACCTGACCGAGCATAACAAAGTCCCCTGGTCGAGTATAACAAAGTTCCCTGATTGAGTATAAAGAAGTCCTCTGATCGAGTATAACAAAGTCCCATGGTCGAGCATAACAAAGGCCCCTGGTCGAGTATAAAAACGTCCCCTGGTCGAGTATAACAAAGTCCCCTGACGACTATAACAAAGTCCCATTATCGAGTATAACAAAGCCCCCTCATCGAGTATGACAAAGGCCCCTGATCGAGTATAACAAAGCCCCCTGATCGAGGATAACAAAGTCCTCTGAACGAGTATAACAAAGGCCCCTGATCGAGTATAACAAAGACCCTGAACGAGTACATCAAAATCCCCTGATCGAGTATAACAAAGTCCCCTAATCATGTATAACAAAGAACCGGATCGAGCATAACAAAGGCCCCAGGTCGAGCATAACAAAGTCCCCTGGTCGAATATAACAAATTCCCCTGGTCAAGTAAATGAATGTCCCATCATCGAGTATAACAAAGTCCTGGATCGAGTATAACAAAGTCCCCTGGTCGAGTATAACAAAGTCCCCTGATCGAATATAACAAAGGCCTCTCTTCGAGTATAACAAAGTCCCCTGGTCGAGTATAACAAATTCCCCTGATCGAGTATAACAAAAAGGCCCCTGGTCGAGCATAACAAAGTCCCCTGGTCGATTATAACAAAGTCCCCTGATCGAGTAAAACAAAGTCCCCTGGTCGAGTATAAAAAAGTCCCCTGATCGAATATAACAAAGCTCACTGCTCGAGTAAAACAAAGTCCCCTGATTGAGTATAACAAAGTCCTCTGAACAAGTATAACAAAGTCACGTGATCGAGTATACCACAGTCCCTTGATCGAATATAACAAAGGCCCCTGATCGAGTATAACAAAGACCCTTAACGAGTACATCAAAATCCCCTGATCGAGTATAACAAAGTCCCCTGATCGAGTATAACAAAGAACCGGATGGAGAATAACAAAGGCCCCTGGTCGAGCATAACAAAGATCCCCTGGTCGAGTATAACAAAGTCCCATGTCAACAGAAACAAAGTCCCCTGGTCAGGTATAACAAAGTCCCTGATTGAGTATAACAAGTCCCTGATTCAATTATAACAAAGAACCGGATCGGTATAACAAAAGCCCCTGGTCGAGGCAAACAAAGTCCCTGTTCGAGGTATAACAAGTCCCTTGATCAGGAAAACAAAACAAAGTACTCCGATCGAGTAAATCAAAGTCCCCTCTTCAAGTAAAAGAAAGTCCCCTCATCGAGTATAACAAAGTCCCGTGATCGAGTATAACAAAGTCCCCTAATCGAGTATAACAAAGCCCCGGATCGAGCATAACAAAGGCCCCTGGTCGAGCATAACAAAGTCCCCTGGTCGAGTATAACAAACTCCCCATCTCAACAGAAACAAAGTCCCCTGGTCGAGTATAACAAAGTCCCTTGATCGAGTATAACAAAGTCCCTTGATCGAGTATAACAAAGTCCCCTTATCGAGTATAACAAAAAGGCTCCTGGTCGAGCATAACAAAATCCCCTGGTCGAGTATAACAAAGTCTCCTCATCGAGTAAAACAAAGTCCCCTAATCGATTATAACAAAGGCCCATAATCGAGTATAACAAAGTCCCGTGATCGAGGATAACAAAGCCCCGTATCGAGCATAACAAAGGCCCCTGGTCGAGCATAACAAAGTCCCCTGGTCGAGTATAACAAAGTCCCCATGTCAACAGAAACAAAGTCCCCTGGTCGAGTATAACAAAGTCTCCTGATCGAGTATAACAAAGTCCCCTGATCGAGTATAACAAAGTCCCCTTATCGCGTATAACAAAAAGGCTCCTCGTCGAGCATAACAAAGTCCCCTGATCGAGTATAACAAAGCCCCCTGATAGAGAAAAACAAAGTCCCCTAATTGAGTATAAGAAAGTCCCTTGATCGAGTATAACAAAGTCCCCTGATCGAGCATAACAAAGGCACCCTGGTCGAGTATAACAAAGCCCCCTGATCGAGTATGACAAAGTCCCATGAACGAATATAACAAAGTCACCTGATCGAGTATAACAAAGTCCCCTGAATGAGTATAACAAAGGTCCCCGATCGAGTATAACAAAGGCACCTGACCGAGTATAACAAAGTCCCCTGATCGAGTATAACAAAGTCACCTGATCGAGTAAAACAAAGTCCCCTGGTCGAGTATAACAAAGTCCCCTATTGAGTATAACAAAGTCCTCTGATCAAGTATAACAAAGTCCCCTGAGCGAATAAAAAAAAGGCCCCTCGTCGAGCAAAAGAAAGTCTCCTGGTCGAGTATACCAAAGTCCCCTGATCGAGTAAAACAAAGTCCGAAGGCGAGTATAACAAAGTCCCCTGATCGAGAGAAACAAAGTCACCTGATCGAGTAAAACAAAGTCCCCTAGTCAAGTATAACAAAAACCCCTAATCGAGTATTACAAAGACCTCTGATTGAGTATAACAAAGTCCCCTGAGCGAATAAAAAAAGGCCCCTGGTCGAGCATAACAAAGTCCCCTGGTCGAGTATACCAAAGTCCCCTGATCGAGTAAAACAAAGTCCACTGGTCGAGTATAACAAAGTCCCCTGATCGAGAGAAACAAAGTCCCCTGGTCTAGTATAACAAAGTCCCCTGATTGAGTATAACAAAGCCCCCTCATCGAGAAAAACAAAATCCCCTCATTGAGTATAACAAAGTACTCTGATCGAGTATAACAAAGTCCCCTGGTCGAGTAAAACAAAGTCCCCTTATCGAGTATAACAAAAAGGCTCCTCGTCGAGCATAACAAAGTCACCTTATCAAGTATAACAAAGGCCCCTGACCGAGTATAACAAAGTCCCCTGATCGAGTATAACAAAGCCCCGGATCGAGCATAACAAAGGCCTTTGGTCGAGCATAACAAAGTCCCCTGGTCGACTATAACAAAGTCCCCTGATCGAGAGAAACAAAGTCCCCTGGTCGCATATAACAAAGTCCCCTGATCGAGTATAACAAAGTCCCCTGATCGAGTATAACAAAGTCCCCTGTTCGAGCTTAACAAAGGCACCCTGGTCTAGTATAACAATGTCCCCTGGTCGATTATAACAAAGTCCAATGATCGAGTATAACGAAGGCCCCTGATTGAGTATAACAAAGTCCTCTGATCGAGTATAACAAAGCCCCCTTGATCGAGTATAACAAAGCCCCCTGATCAAATATAAAAAGTCCCCAGATTGAGTATAACAAAGTCCCCTCATCGAGTATAACAAATTCCCATGATCGAGCATAACAAAGGCACCCTCGTCGAGCATAACAAAGTCCCCTGGTCGAGCATAACAAAGTCCCCTGATCGAGTATAACAAAGACCTCAGATCGAGTATACCAAAGTCCTCTGATCGAGTATAACAAAGCCCCCTAATCGAGTATAACAAAGTCCCCTGATCGAGTATAAGAAATTCCCCTGATCGAGTGTAACAAAGTCCCCGAATCGAGTATAACAAAGGCCCCTAATCGAGTATAACAAAGACCTCTGAGTATAACAAAGTCCCCTGAGCGAATAAAAAAAAGGCCCCTGGTCGAGCATAACAAAGTCCCCTGATTGAGTATACCAAAGTCCCCTAATCGAGTAAAGCAAAGTCCCCTGGCCGAGTATAACAAAGACCCCTGATCGAGAGAAACAAAGTCCCCTGGTCGAGTATAACAAAGTCCCCTGATTGAGTATAACAAAGTCCCTTGATCGAGTATAACAAAGTCCTCTGATCGAGCATAACAAAGGCACCCTGGTCGAGTATAACAAAGCCCCCTGATCGAGTATGACAAAGTCCCATGAACGAATATAACAAAGTCACCTGATCGAGTATAACAAATTCCCCTGAATGAGTATAGCAAAGGCCCCCGATCGAGTATAACAAAGGCACCTGACCGAGTATAACAAAGTCCCCTGGTCGAGTATAACAAAGTCCCCTGATCGAGTAAGACAAAGTCCCCAGGTCGAGTAAAACAAAGTCCCCTGATTGAGTATAACAAAGTCCTCTGATCGAGTATAACAAAGTCCCCTGGTCGAGCATAACAAAGGCCCCAGGTCGAGTATAAAAACGTCCCCTGATCGAGCATAACAAAGGCACCCTGGTCGAGTATAACAAAGTCCCCTGGTCGAGTATAACAAAGTCGCCTGATCGAGTATAACGAAGGACCCTGATCGAGTATAACAAAGTCACCTGATCGAGTATAACAAAGCCCCCTTGATCGAGTATAACAAAGACCCCTGATCAAATATAAAAAGTCCCCTGATTCAGTATAACAATGTCCCCTCATCGAGTATAACAAATTCCCATGATCGAGCATAACAAAGGCACCCTGGTAGAGTATAACAAAGTCCCCTGGTCGAGTATAACAAAGTCCCCTGATCGAGTATAACAAAGACCTCTGATCGAGTATAACAAAGTCCCCTGATCGAGTATAACAAAGCCCCCTAATCGAGTATAACAAAGTCCCCTGATCGAGTATAAGAAAGTCCCCTGATCGAGTGTAACACAGTCCCCTGATCGAGTTTAATAAAGTCCCCTGATCGAGTAAAACAAAGTCCCCTGGTAAAGTATAACAAAGGCCCCTAATCGAGTATAACAAAGACATCTCATTGAGTATAACAAAGTCCCCTGAGCGAATAAAAAAAGGCCCCTCGTCGAGCATAAGAAAGTCCCCTGGTCGAGTATACCAAAGTCCCCTGATCGAGAAAAACAAAGTCCGAAGGCGAGTATAACAAAGTCCCCTGATCGAGAAAAACAAAGTCACCTGATCGAGTAAAACAAAGTCCCCTAGTCAAGTATAACAAAGGCCCCTAATCGAGTATAACAAAGACCTCTGATTGAGTATAACAAAGTTCCCCTGAGCGAATAAAAAAAGGCCCCTGGTCGAGCATAACAAAGTCCCCTGGTCGAGTATACCAAAGTCCCCCTAATCGAGTAAAACAAAGTCCCCTGGTCGAGTATAACAAAGTCCCCTGATCGAGAGAAACAAAGTCCCCTGGTCGAGTATAACAAAAGTCCCCTGATCGAGTATATAAAAGTCCCCTGGTCAGGTAAAACAATGTCCCTGATTGAGTATAACAAAGTCCCCTGATCGAGTATAACAAAGTCCCCTGATCGAGCATAACAAAGGCACCCTGATCGAGTATAACAAAGTCCCCTGATCGAGTATAACAAAGCCCCCTCATCGAGAAAAACAAAGTCCCCTGATTGAGTATAACAAAGTACTCTGATCGAGTAAAACAAAGTCCCCTGGACTAGTAAAACAAAGTCCCCTGATCGAGTCTAACAAAGTCCCCTGATCGAGTATAACATAGTCCCCTGACCGAGTATAACAAAAAGGCTCCTCGTCGAGCATAACTAAGTCCCCTGGTCGAGTAAAACAAAGTCTCCTGATCGAGTAAAACAAAGTCCACCTGGTCGAGTATAACAAAGTCCAATGATCGAGTATAACAAAGCCCCTGATCGAAAAAACAAAGTCCCCTGATTGGAGTATAACAAAATTGCCCTGATCCGAGAGTATAACCGAAGTCCCTGATCGAGTATAACAAAGTCACCTGATCGAGTATAACAAAGCCCCCTTGATCGAGTATAACACAGACCCTTGATCAAATATAAAAAGTCCCCTGATCGAGTATAACAAAGCCCCTCATCGAGAAAAACAAAGTCCCATGATTGAGTATAACAAAGTACTCTGATCGAGTGAAACAAAGTCCCCTGGTCCCAGTAAAACAAAGTCCCCTGATCGAGTATAACAAAGTCCCCTGATCGAGTATAACAAAGTCCCCTGATCGAGTATAACAAAGACCCCTGAATGAGTATAACAAAGGCCCCCGATCGAGTATAACAAAGGCACCTGACCGAGTATAACAAAGTCCCCTGGTCGATTATAACAAAGTCCCCTGATCGAGTAAAACAAATTCCCCAGGTCGAGTATAACAAAGTCCCCTGATTGAGTATAACAAAGCCCCCTTATCGAGAAAAACAAAGTCCCCTGATTGAGTATAACAAAGTCCCCTGATCGAGTATAACAAAGTCCCCTGATCGAGCTTAACAAAGGCACCCTGGTCTAGTATAACAATGTCCCCTGGTCGAGTATAACAAAGTCCAATGATCGAGTATAACGAAGGCCCCTGATTGAGTATAACAAAGTCCCCTGATCGAGTATAACAAAGCCCCCTTGATCGAGTATAACAAAGCCCCCTGATCAAATATAAAAAGTCCCTAGATTGAGTATAACAAAGTCCCCTCATCGAGTATAACAAATTCCCATGATCGAGCATAACAAAGGCACCCTGGTCGAGCATAACAAAGTCCCCTGATCGAGTATAACAAAGACCTCAGATCGAGTATACCAAAGTCCCCTGATCGAGTATAACAAAGCCCCCTAATCGAGTATAACAAAGTCCCCTGATCGAGTATAAGAAATTCCCCTGATCGCGGGTAACAAAGTCCCCTAATCGAGTATAATAAAGTCCCCTGATCGAGTAAAAAAAAGTCCCCTGGTCATGTATAACAAAGGCCCCTAATCGAGTATAACAATGACCTCTGATTGAGTATAACAAATTCCCCTGAGCGAATAAAAAAAAGGCCCCTTGTCGAGTATAACAAAGTCCCCTGATTGAGTATACCAAAGTTCCCTGGTCGAGTATAACAAAGTCCCCTGGTCGAGTATAACAAAGTCCCCTGATCGCGTATAACAAAGCCCCCTCATCGAGAAAAACAAAGTCCCCTGTTCGAGTATAACAAAGTTCCCTGATTGAGTATAACAAAGTCCCCTGATCGAGTATAACAAAGGCCCTGATCCAAATATAAAAAAGTCCCTGATTCAGTATAACAAAGCCCCCTCATCAGGTATAACAAACTCCCATGATCCGGAGCATAACAAAGAGCACCCTGGTCGAGCATAACAAAGTCCCCTGGTCGAGTATAACAAAGTCCCCTGATCGAGTATAACAAAGACTTGATCGAGTATAACAAAGTCCTCGATCGAGTATAACAAAGCCCCTGATCGAGTATAACAAAGTCCCCTGATCGAGTATAAGAAAGTCCCCTGATCGAGTGTAACAAAGTCCTCTGATCGAGTATAATAAAGTCCCCTGATCGAGTAAAACAAAGTCCCCTGGTCAAGTATAAAAAAGGCCCCTAATCGAGTATAACAAAGACCTCTCATTGAGTATAACAAAGTCCCCTGAGCGAATAAAAAAAGGCCCCTCGTCGAGCATAAGAAAGTCCCCTGGTCGAGTATACCAAAGTTCCCTGATCGAGTAAAACAAAGTCCGAAGGCGAGTATAACAAAGTCCCCTAATCGAGAGAAACAAAGTCACCTGATCGAGTAAAAAATAGTCCCCTAGTCAAGTATAACAAAGGCCCCTAATCGAGTATAACAAAGACCTCTGATTGAGTTTGACAAAGTCCCCTGAGCGAATAAAAAAAGGCCCCTGGTCGAACATAAAAAAGTCCCCTGGTCGAGTATACCAAAGTCCCCGAATCGTGTAAAACAAAGTCCCCTGGTCGAGTATAACAGTGTCCCCTTATCGAGAGAAACAAAGTCCCCTGATCGAGTATAACAAAGTACTCTGATCGAGTAAAACAAAGTCCCCTGGTCGAGTAAAACAAAGTCCTCTGATCAAGTATAACAAAGTCCCCTCATTGAGTATAACAAAGTCCCCTGATCGAGTATAACAAAAGCCCCTGATCGAGTATAACAAAGTCCCCTGATCGAGTACAACAAAGCCCCGGATCGAGCATAACAAAGGCCCCTGGTCGAGCATAACAAAGGACCTTGGTCGAGTATAACAAACTACCCTAATCGAGAGAAACAATGTCCCCAGGTTGCATATAACAAAGTCCCCTGATCGAGTATAACAAAGTCCCCTGATCGAGTATAACAAAGTCCCCTGATCGAGGTTAACAAAGTTCCCCATTGAGTATAACAAAGTCCCCCATCGAGCATAACAACAAATTCCCATGATCGACATAACAAAGGCACCCTGTCGAGCATAACAGCGCTCCTGATCGAGTATAACAAAGCCCCTGATCGAGAGCAACAAAGTCCTTGAACGAGAGCAACAGTCACCTGATTGAGCATACCAAAGTCCCTTGATCGAGTATAACAAAGTCCCTGATCGAGTATAACAAAGCCCCGGATCGTATAACAAAGGCCCCTGGTCGAGCATAACAAAGTCCCCTGGTCAATTATAACAAAGTCCCCTGATCGAGTAAAACAATGTCCTCTGGTCGAGTATAACAAAGTCCCCTGATCGAATATAACAAAGCCCCCTGCTCGAGTAAAACAAAGTCCCCTGATTGAGTATAACAAAGTCGTCTGACCATGTATACCAAAGTCACCTGATCGAGTATACAAAAGTCCCTTGATCGAGTATAACAAAGGCCCCTGATCGAGTATAACAAAGACCCTGAACGAGTACATCAAAATCCCCTGATCGGGTATAACAAAGTCCCCTGATCGAGTATAACAAAGAACCGGATCGAGCATAACAAAGGCCCCTGGTCGAGCATAACAATGTCCCCTGGTCGAGTATAACAAAGTCCCCTGATCGAGAGAAACAAAGTCCCCTGGTCGAGTATAACAAAGTCCCCTGGTCAAGTAAATCAAAGTCCCCTCATCGAGTATAACAAAGTCCCGTGATCGAGTATAACAAAGTCTCCTAATCGAGTATAACAAAGCCCCGGATCGAGCATAACAAAGGCCCCTGGTCGGGCATAACAAAGTCCCCTGGTCGAGTATAACAAAGTCCCCATGTCAAAAGAAACAAAGTCCCCTGGTCGAGTATAACAAAGTCCCCTGATCGAGTATAACAAAGTCCCCTGATCGTGTATAACAAAGTCCCCTTATCGAGTATAACAAAAAGGCTCCAGGTCGAGCATAACAAAGTCCCGTGGTCAAGTATAACAAAGACCCATGATCGAGTATAACAAAGCCACCTGATAGAGAAAAACAAAGACCCCTGATTGAGTATAACAAAGTCACTTGATCGAGTATAACAAAGTCCCCTGATCGAGCATAACAAAGGCACCCTGGTCGAGTATAACAAAGCCCCCTGATCGAGAATGACCAAGATCCATGAACGAAGATAACAAAGTTACCTGATCGAGTATAACAAAGTCCCCTGAATGAGTATATAACAAAGGCCCCTGATCGAGTATAACAGCGCACCTAACCGAAAGTATAACAATGTCCCCTGGTCGAGTATAAAAAGTCCCCTGATCGAGTAAGTAAAACAAAGTCCCCTAGTCGAGTATAACAAAGTCCCCTGATTGAGTATAACAAAGTCCTCTGATCGAGATTAACAAGTCCCCTGGTCGATATAACAGCGTCTCTGGTCGAGTATAAAACGTCCCTCGTCGAGTATAACAAAGTCCCTGACGAGACTATAACAAAGTTCCAAGGATCGAGTATAACAAAGCTCTCTTTACATCGAGCATAACAAAGTCTCCTGGACGACTATAACAAAGTCCCATGATCGAGTATAACAAAGCCCCCTCATCGAGTATAACAAAGTCTCCTGATCGAATATAACAAAGCCCCCTGCTCGAGTAAAACTAAGTCCCCTGATTGAGTATAACAAAGTCCTCTGAACAAGTATAACAAAGTCACATGATCGAGTATACCAAAGTCCCTTGATCGAGTATAAGAAAGGCCCCTCATCGAGTATAACAAAGACCCTGAACGAGTACAACAAAATCCCCTGATTGAGTATAACAAAGTCCCCTGATCTAGTATAACAAAGAACCGGATCGAGCATAACAAAGGCCCCTGGTCGAGCATAACAAAGTCCCCGGGTCGAGTATAACAAAGTCCCCTGATCGAGAGAAACAAAGTCCCCTGGTCGTGTATAACAAAGTCCCCTGATCGAGTATAACAAAGCCCCCTCATCGGGAAAAACAAAGTCCCCTGATTGAGTATAACAAAGTACTCTGATCGAGTAATACAAAGTACCCTGGACGAGTAAAACAAAGTCCCCTCATCGAGGATAACAAAGTCCCATGATCGAGTATAACAAAGTCCCCTAATCGAGTATAACAAAGGCCCCTAATCGAGTATAACAAAGTCCCCTGATCGAGTATAACAAAGCCCCGGATCGCGCATAACACAGGCCCCTGGTCGAGCATAACAAATTCCCCTGGTCGAGTATAACAAAGTCTCCATGTCAACAGAAACAAAGTCCCCTGGTCGAATATAACCAAAGTCCCCTGATCGAGTATAACAAAGTCCCCTGATCGAGTATAACAAAGTCCCCTTATCGAGTATAACAAAAAGGCTCCTCGTCGAGCATAACAAAGTCCCCTGGTCGAGTATAACAAAGTCCCCTGATCGAGTATAACAAAGCCCCCTGATAGAGAAAAACAAAGTCTCCTGATTGAGTATAACAAAGTCCCTTGATCGAGTATAACAAAGTCCCCTGATCGAGCATAACAAAGGCACCCTGGTCGAGTATAACAAAGCCCCCTGATCGAGTATGACAACGTCCCATGAACGAATATAACAAAGTCACCTGATCGAGTATAACAAAGTCCCCTGAATGAGTATAACAAAGGCCCACGATCGAGTATAACAAAGGCACCTAACCGAGTATAACAAAGTCTCCTGGTCGAGTATATAAAGTCCCCTGATCGAGAAAGACAAAGTCCCCAGGTCGAGTCTAACAAAGTCCCCTAATTGAGTATAACAATGTCCTCTGATCGAATATAACAAAGTCCCCTGGTCGAGCATAACAAAGGCCCCAGGACGAGTATAAAAACGTCCCCTGATCGAGTATAACAAAGGCACTCTGTTCGAGTCTAACAAAGTCCCCTAATTGAGTATAACAAAGTCCTCTGATCGAATATAACAAAGTCCCCTGGTCGAGCATAACAAAGGCCCCAGGACGAGTATAACAAATTCCCATGATCGAGCATAACAAAGGCACCCTGGTAGAGTATAACAAAGTCGCCTGGTCGAGTATAACAAAGTCCCCTGATCGAGAGAAACAAAGTCCCCTGGTCGAGAATAACAAAGTCCCGTGATTGAGTATAACAAAGCCCTCTCATCGAGAAAAACAAAGTCCCCTGATTGAGTATAACAAAGTACTCTAATCGAGTAAAACAAAGTCTCCTGGTCGAGTAAAACAAAGTCCCCTGATCGAGTATAACAAAGTCCCCTGATCGAGTAAAACAAAGTCCCCTGATCGAGTATAACAAAGGCCCCTGATCGAGTATAACAAAGTCCCCTGATCGAGTATATAGCAACCCCGGATCGAGCATAACAAAGGCCCCTGGTCGAGCATATAACAAAGTCCTGGTTGCATATATAACAAAGTCCCCTGATCGAGTATAACAAAGTCCCTGATCGAGCATAACAAAGTCCCTGATCGAGAGTATAACTAAGTCCCCTGATCGAGCATAACAAAGGCAATTCTGTCGAGCTTAACAAAGTCCCCTGGTCGAGTATAACAAAGTCCCCTTGATCGAAAGTAAAACGAAGGCCCTGGATCGAGTATAACAAAGTCCCTTGATCGAAAGAGAACAAAAGCCCCCTTGATCGAGTATAACAAAGCCCCCTGATCAAATATAAAAAGTCCCCAGATTGAGTATAACAAAGTCCCCTGATTGAGTATAACATAGACCTCTTTTCGAGTATAACAAAGTCCCCTGATCGAGTATAACAAAGCCCCCTGATCGAGTATAACAAAGTCCCCTGATCGAGTATAAGAAAGTTCCCTGATCGAGTGTAACAATGTCCCCTGATCGAGTATAATAAAGTCCCCTTATCGAGTAAAACAAAGTCCCCTGGTCAAGTATAACAAAGGCCCCTAATCGAGTATAACAAAGAACTCTCATTGAGTATAACAAAGACCCCTGAGCGAATAAAAAAAAAGGCCCCTCGTCGAGCAAAAGAAAGTCCCCTGGTCGAGTATACCAAAGTCCCATGATCGAGTAAAACAAAGTCCGACGGCGAGTATAACAAAGTCCCCTGATCGAGAGAAACAAAGTCCCCTAGTCAAGTATAACAAAGGCCCCTAATCGAGTATAACAAAGACCTCTAATTGAGTATAACAAAGTCCCCTGAGCGAATAAAAAAAGGCCCGTGGTCGAGCATAACAAAGTCCCCTGGTCGAGTACACCAAAGTCCCCTGATCGAGAGAAACAAAGTCCCCTGGTCGAGTATAAAAAAGTCCCCTGATCGAGTATAACAAAGCCCCCTCATCGAGAAAAACAAAGTCCCCTGATTGAGTATAACAAAGTACTCTGATCGAGTAAAACAAAGTCCCCTGGTCGAGTAAAACAAAGTCCCCTCATCAAGTATAACAAATTTCCGTGATCGAGTATAACAAAGTCCCCTAATCGAGTATAACAAAGGCCCCTAATCGAGTATAACAAAGTCCCCTGATCGAGTATAATAAAGCCCCAGATCGAGCATAACAAAGGCCCCTGGTCGAGCATAACAAAGTCCCCTGATCGAGAGAAAGAAAGTCCCCTGGTCGAGTATAACAAAGTCCCCTGATCGAGTATAACAAAGCCCCCTCATCGAGAAAAACAAAGTCCCCTGATTGAGTATAACAAAGTACTCTGATCGAGTAAAACAAAGTCCCCTGGTGGAGTAAAACAAAGTCCCCTGATCGAATATAACAAAGTCCCCTCATCGAGTATAACAAAGTCCCCTGATCGAGTATAACAAAGGCCCCTGGTCCAGCATAACAACGTCCTTTGGTCGAGTATAACAAAGTCCCCTGATCGAGAGAAACAAAGTCCCCTGGTTGCATATAACAAAGTCCCCAGATCGAGTATAACAAAGTCCCCTGATCGAGTATAACATAGTCCCCTGATCGAGTATAACAAAAAGGCTCCTGGTCGAGCATAACTAAGTCCCCTGGTCGAGTATAACAAAGTCTCCTGATCGAGTAAAACAAAGTCCCCTGGTCGAGTATAACAAAGTCCAATGATCGAGTATAACAAAGCCCCCTCATCGAGAAAAACAAAGTCCCCTGATTGAGTATAACAAAGTCCCCTGATCGAGTATAACAAAGTCCCTTCGAGCATAACAAAGGCACCCTGATCGAGTATAACAAAGTCCCCTGATCGAGTATAACAAAGCCCCCTCATCGAGAAAAACAAAGTCCCCTAATTGAGTATAACAAAGTACTCTGATCGAGTAAAACAAAGTCCCCTGGACGAGTAAAACAAAGTCCCCTGATCGAGTCTAACAAAGTCCTCATCGAGTATAACAAAGTCTCCCTGGATCGAGTAAAAAAACAAAGTCCCCTGGTCGAGTATAACAAAGTCCAATGATCGAGTATAACAAAGCCTCCTGATCGAGAAAAACAAAGTCCCCTGATTGAGTATAACAAAGTCCCCTGATCGAGTATAACAAAGTCCCCTGATCGAGCATAACAAAGGCACCCTGGTCGAGCATAAAAAATTCCACTGGTAGAGTATAACAAAGTCCCCTGATCTAGTATAACAAAGTCCCCTGCTCGAGTATAACAAAGTCCCCTGATCGAGCATAAGAAAGTCCCCTGATCGAGTACAACAAAGTCAACTGATCGATTATACCAAAGTCCCCTGATCGAGTAAAACAAAGTCCCCTGCTCGAGTATAAAAATGGCCCCTCATCGAGTATAACAAAGACCATTGAATGAGTATAACAATGGCCCCCGATCGAGTATAACAAAGGGAACTGATCGAGTAAAAAAAAGTCCTCTGGTCGAGTATTACAAAGGCCACTCGTCGAGTATAACAAACTCCCCTAGTCGAGTATAACAAAGTCCCCTGATCGAGTGTAACGAAGGCCCCTGATCGAGTATAACAAAGTTCCCTGATCGAGTATAACAAAGCCCCCTTGATCGAGTAACACAAAGACCCCTGATGAAATATATATAGTCCCTTGATCGAGTATAACAAAGTTCCTTGATCGAGTATAACAAAGTCCCTGATCGAGTATAACAAAGCCCCGGATCGAGTATAAAAAAAGGCCCCTGGTCGAGCATAACAAAGTCCCCTGATCGAGTATAACAAAGGCCCCTGATCGAGTATAATAAAGTCCCCTGGTCGAGTAAAACAAAGTCCCCTGGTCAAGTATAACAAAGGCCCCTGATCGAGTATAACAGAATCCCCTATTCGAGAATAACAAAGCCCCCCTCATCGAGTATAACAAGGACCCCTGATCAAATATAAAAAGTCCACTGATCGAGTATAACAAAGTCCCCTGATCGAGTATATCAAAGCCTCTGGTCGAGTATAGCAAAGACTCCTGATCGAGTATAACAAAGTCCCCTGATCGAGTATAACAAAGTCCCCTGGTCCAGTATAACAAAACCCCATGATCGAGTATAACAAAGTCCCTGGTCGAGTATACAAAGTCCCTAATGGAGCATAAAAGTCCCCTTATCGGTATAACAGTCCCCTGATCGAGTATAACAAAGCCCCATGATCGATCATAACAAAGTCCCCTGATCGAGTACAACAAAGTTCCCTGATCGAGTATAACAAAGTCCCCTGATCAAGTATAACAAAGCCCCCTCATCGAGTATAACAAAGTCCCCTGATCGAGTATAAAAAAGTCCCCTGATCGAGTATAACAAAGACCCCTAATGAAGTATAACAAAGGCCCCTGATCGAGTATAACAAAGTCCCCTGATCGAGTATAACAAAAAGACCCTTGGTCGAACATAACAAAGTCCCCTGGTCGAGTATAACAAAGTTCCCTGATCGAGTAAAACAAAGTCCCCTGGTCGAGAACAAAAAAGTCCCCTGATCGAGTATAACAAAGCCCCCTGCTCGAGTAAAACAAAGTACCCTGATTGAGTATAACAAAGTCCTCTGATCGAGTATAACAAAGTCCCCTCATCGAGCATAAGGCCCCTTGTCGAGTATAACAAAGACCCTGAACGAGTACATCAAAATCCCCTGATCGAGTATAACAAAGTCCCCTGATGGAGTAAAACAAAGAACCGGATCGAGCATAACAAAGGCCCCTGGTCGAGCATAACAAAGTCCCCTAGTCGAGTATAACAAAGTCCCCTGATCGCGAGAAACAAAGTCCCCTGGTCGAGTATAACAAAGTCCCCTTATCGAGTATAACAAAAAGGCTCCTGGTCGAGCATAACAAAGTACCCTGGTCGAGTATAACAAAGTCTCCAGATCGAGCATAACAAAGGCACCCTGGTCGAGTATAACAAAGCCCCTTGATCGAGTATGACAAAGACCCATGAACGAATATAACAAAGTCACCTGATTGAGTATAACAAAGTCCCCTGAATAAGTATAACAAAGGCCCCCGATCGAGTATAACAAAGGCACCTGACCGAGTATAACAAAGTCCCCTGGTCGAGTATAACAAAGTCCCCTGATTGAGTATAACAAAGTCCTCTGATCGAGTATAACAAAGTCCCCTGGTCGAGCAAAACAAAGCCCCTGGTCGAGTATAAAAACGTCCCCTGGTCGAGTATAACAAAGTCCCATGGACGACTATAGCAAAGTCCCATGATCGAGTATAACAAAGCCCCTCATCGAGTATAACAAATTCCCCTAATCGAATAAAAGAAAGCCCCCTGCTTGAGAAAAACAAAGTCCCCTGATCGAGTATAACAAAGTCCCCTGCTCGAGTATAAAAAAGTCCCCTGATCGAGTATAACAAAGACCCCTAATGAAGTATAACAAAAGCCCCTGATCGAGTATAACAAAGTCCCCTGATCGAGTATAACAAAAAGACCCATGGTCGAACATAACAAAGTTCCCTGGTCGAGCATAACAAAGTTCCCTGATCGAGTAAAACAAAGTCCCCTGGTCGAGTACAACAATGTCCCCTGATCGAGTATAACAAAGCCCCATGCTCCAGTACAACAAAGTACCCGGATTGAGTATAACAAAGTCCTCTGATCGAGTATAACAAAGTCCCCTCATCGAGCATAAGGCCCCTTGTCGAGTATAACAAAGACCCTGAACGAGTACATCAAAATCCCCTGATCGAGTATAACAAAGTCCCCTTATCGAGTAAAACAAAGAACCGGATCGAGCATAACAAAGGCCCCTGGTCGAGCATAACAAAGTCCCCTAGTCGAGTATAACAAAGTCCCCTGATCGCGAGAAACAAAGTCCCCTGGTCGAGTATAACAAAGTCCCCTGGTCAAGTAAATCAAAGTCCCCTCATCGAGTATAACAAAGTCCCGTGATCGAGTATAACAAAGTCCCCTAATCGAGTATAACAAAGCCCAGGATCGAGCATAACAAAGGCCCCTGGTCGAGTATAACAAAGTCCCCTGATCGAGTATAACAAAGTCCCCTTATCGAGTATAACAAAAAGGCTACTGGTCGAGCATAACAAAGTACCCTGGTCGAGTATAACAAAGTCTCCAGATCGAGTAAAACAAAGTCCTCTGGTCGAGTATAACAAAGTCCCCTGATCGAGTATAACAAAGCCCCCTAATAGAGAAAAACAAAGTCCCCTGATTGAGTATAACAAACTCCCTTGATCGAGTATAACAAAGTCCCCTGATCGAGCATAACAAAGGCACCCTGGTCGAGTATAACAAAGCCCCTGATCGAGTATGACAAAGACCCATGAACGAATATAACAAAGTCACCTGATTGAGTATAACAAAGTCCCCTGAATGAGTATAACAAAGGCCCCCGATCGAGTATAACAAAGGCACCTGACCGAGTATAACAAAGTCCCCTGGTCGAGTATAACAAAGTCCTCTGATTGAGTATAACAAAGTCCTCTGATCGAGTATAACAAAGTCCCCTGGTCGAGCAAAACAAAGGCCCCTGGTCGAGTATAAAAACACTCCCCTGGTCGAGTATAACAAAGTCCCATGGACGACTATAACAAAGTCCCATGATCGAGTATAACAAAGCCCCTCATCGAGTATAACAAAGTCCCCTCATCGAATATAACAAAGACCCCTGCTTGAGAAAAACAAAGTCCCCTGATTGAGTATAACAAAGTCCCCTGATCGAGTAAAACAAAGTCCCCTGATTGAGTATAACCAAGTCCTCTGAACAAGTATAACAAAGTCACCTGATCGAGTATAATAAAGTCCCCTGATCGAGTATAACAAAGAACCGGATCGAGCATAACAAAGGCCCCTGGTTGAGCATAACAAAGTCCCCTGGTCGAGTATAACAAAGTCCCCTGATCGAGAGAAACAAAGTCCCTGGTCGAGTATAACAAAGTCCCCTGATCGAGTATAACAAAGTCCCCTCATCGAGAAAACAAAGTCCCTGATTGAGTATAACAAAGTACTCTGATCCGAGTAAAACAAAGTCCCCTGGTCGAGTAGAACAAAGTCCACTCATCGAGTATAACAAAGTCCCGTGATCGAGAATAACAAAGTCACCTAATCGAGTATAACAAAGGCCCCTGATCGAGTATAACAAAGTCCCCTGATCGAGTATAACAAAACCCGGATCGAGCATAACAAAGGCCCCTGGTCGAGCATAACAAAGTCCCCTGGTCGAGTATAACAAAGTCCCCTGATCGAGCATAAGGCCCCTTGTCGAGTATAACAAAGTCTCCTGGCCGAGTATAACAAAGTCCCCTGATCGATATAACAAAGTCCCCTAATCGAGTATAACAAAGGACCCTTATCGAGTATAACAAAGCCCCAATGATCGAGTATAACAAAGACCCCTGATCAAATATAAAAGTCCCCTGAGCGAGTATATCAAAACCCCCTTCTCGAGTATAACAAAGTCTCCTCATCGAGTATAACAAAGTTCCTTGATCGAGTATAACAAAGTCCCCAAATCGAGTATATCAAAGGCCCCTGATCGAGTATAGCAAAGTACCCTGATCGAGTATGACAAACTCCCCTGATCATGTATACCAAAGTCCCCTGACCGAGTATAACAAAGTCACCTGATCTAGTATAACAAAGTCCCCTGCTCGAGTATAACAAAATCCCCTGATCGAGCATAAGAAACGCCCCCGATCGAGTATAACAAAGCCGCCTGGTCGAGTATAACAAAGTCCCCTGGGCGAGTAAAACAAAGTCCCCTGATCGAGTATAAAAAAAACCCCTCATCGAGTATTACAAAGGCACCTCTTTGAGTATAACAAAGACCCCTGATCGAGTATAACAAAGTCCCATGAACAAATATAACAAAGTCACCTGATCGAGTATAACAAAGTCCCTGGTCGAGTATACAAAGTCCCCTAATGGAGTATAACAAAGGCCCCTGATCGAGTATAACAAAGTCCCAAGATCGAGTATAACAAAGTCCCCTGATCGAGTATAACAAAGCCTCATTATCGAGAATAACAAAGTCCCCTGATCGAGTATAACAAATCCCCCTGATCGAGTATAACAAAGCCCCATGATCGAGTATAAACAAGTCCCCTGATCAAGTATAACAAAGGCCACTCATCGAGTATAACAAAATCCCTGATCGAGTATAACAAAGTCCCCTGATCGAGTATAACAAACCCCGGAACGAGTATAACAAAGGCCCCTGGTCGAGTATAACAAAGTCCCCTGATCGAGTATAACAAAAAGACCGCTGGTCGAGCATAACAAAGACCCCTGGTCGAGTATAAGAAAGTCCCCTGATCGAGTAAAACAAAGTTCCCTCTTCGTAGTATAACAAAGTCCCCTGATCGACTATAACAAAGCCCCCTGCTCAGGTAAAACAAAGTCCCCAGATTGAGTATAACAAAGTCCTCTGATGGAGTATAACAAAGACCCTGATCGAGCATAACAAAGGCCCCTTGTCGAGTATAACAAAGTCACCTGGTAGAGTATATCAAAGTCCCCTGATCGAGTATAACAAAGTCCCATGATCGAGTATAACAACGCCCCCCTGATCGAGTATAATAAAGAACCTTGATCAAATATAAAAAGTCCCCTGATCGATTATATCAAATCCCCCTGGTCGAGTATAACAAAGTCTCCTCATCGAGTATAAGAAAGTCCCCTGATCGAGTATAACAAAGTCCCCTGATCGAGTATAACAAAGCCCCATGATCGAGTATAACAAAGTCCCCTGCTCGAGTACAACAAAGTCCCCTGAACGAGCATAAGTAAGTCTCCTGATCGAGTATAAGAAAACCCCCTCATCGAGTATAACAAAGGCCCCTCATTGAGTATAACAAAGCCCCCTGATCGAGTAAAACAAAGTCCCATGAACGAGTATAACAAAGTCACATGATCGAGTATACCAAAATCCCCTTATTGAGTATAACAAAAGCCCCTGCTCGAGTATAAAAATGGCCCCTCATCGAGTATAACAAAGTCCCCTGAATGAGTATAACAAAGACCCCCGATCGAGTATAACAAAGGCACCTGATAGAGTATAACAAAGTCCCCTGATCGAGTATAACAAAAAGACCCTTGGTCGAACATAACAAAGTCCCCTGGTCGAGTATAACAAAGTTCCCTGATCGAGTAAAACAAAGTCCCCTGGTCGAGTACAACAAAGTCCCCTGATCGAGTATAACAAAGCCCCCTGCTCGAGTAAAACAAAGTACCCTAATTAAGTATAACAAAGTCCTCTGATCGAGTATAACAAAGTCCCCTCATCGAGCATAAGGCCCCTTGTCGAGTATAACAAAGACCCTGAACGAGTACATCAAAATCCCCTGATCGAGTATAACAAAGTCCCCTGATCGAGTAAAACAAAGAACCGGATCGAGCATAGCAAAGGCCCCTGGTCGAGCATAACAAAGTCCCCTAGTCGAGTATAACAAAGTCCCCTGATCGAGTAAAACAAAGTCCCCTGGTCGAGTAAATCAAAGTCCCCTCACCGAGTATAACAAAGTCCCGTGATCGAGTATAACAAAGTCCCCTAATCGAGTATAAGAAAGCCCAGGATCAAGCATAACAAAGGCCCCTGGTCAAGCATAACAAAGTCCCCATGTCAACAGAAACAAAGTCCCCTGGTCGAGTATAACAAAGTCCCCTGATCGAGTATAACAAAGTCCCCTGATCGAGTATAACAAAGTCCCCTTATCGAGTATAACAAAAAGGCTCCTGGTCGAGCATAACAAAGTACCCTGGTCGAGTATAACAAAGTCTCCAGATCAAGTAAAACAAAGTCCCCTGGTCGAGTATAACAAAGTCCCCTGATCGAGTATAACAAAGCCCCCTAATAGAGAAAAACAAAGTCCCCTGATTGAGTATAACAAACTCCCTTGATCGAGTATAACAAAGTCCCCTGATCGAGCATAACAAAGGCACCCTGGTCGAGTATAACAAAGCCCCCTGATCGAGTATGACAAAGACCCATGAACGAATATAACAAAGTCACCTGATTGAGTATAACAAAGTCCCCTGAATGAGTATAACAAAGGCCCCCGATCGAGTATAACAAAGGCACCTGACCGAGTATAACAAAGTCCCCTGGTCGAGTATAACAAAGTCCCCTGATCGAGTATAACAAAGCCCCATGATCGAGTATAATAAAGTCCCCTGATCAAGTATAACAAAGGCCACTCATCGAGTATAACAAAATCCCTGATCGAGTATAACAAAGTCCCCTGATCGAGTATAACAAACCCCGGAACGAGAATAACAAAGGCCCCTGTTCGAGTATAACAAAGTCCCCTGATCGAGTATAACAAAAAGACCCCTGGTCGAGCATAACAAAGTCCCCTGGTCGAGTATAACAAAGTCCCCTGATCGAGTAAAACAAAGTCCCCTCTTCATAGTATAACAAAGTCCCCTGATCGACTATAACAAAGCCCCCTGCTCAAGTAAAACAAAGTCCCCTGATTGAGTATAACAAAGTCCTCTGAACGAGTATAAGAAAGACCCTGATCTAACATAACAAAGGCCCCTTGTCGAGTATAACAAAGTCACCTGGTAGAGTATATCAAAGACCCCTGATCGAGTATAACAAAGTCCCATGATCGAGTATAACAACGCCCCCCTGATCAAGTATAACAAAGAACCTTGATCAAATTTAAAAAGTCCCCTGATCGAGTATATCAAAGCCTCCTGGTCGAGTATAACAAAGTCTCCTCATCGAGTATAACAAAGTCCCCTGATCGAGTATAACAAAGTCCCCTGATTGAGTATAACAAAGCCACATGATCGAGTATAACAAAGTCCCCTGCTCGAGTACAACAAAGTCCCCTGATCGAGCATAAGTAAGTTTCCTGATCGAGTATAACAAAACCCCATCATCGAGTATAACAAAGGCCCCTCATTGAGTATAACAAAGCCCCCTGATCGAGTAAAACATAGTCCCATGAACGAGTATAACAAAGTCACATGATCGAGTATACCAAAATCCCCTTATTGAGTATAACAAAAGCCCCTGCTCGAGTATAAAAATGGCCCCTCATCGAGTATAACAAAGTCCCCTGAATGAGTATAACAAAGGCCCCCGATCGAGTATAACAAAGGCACCTGATAGAGTATAACAAAGTCCCCTGATCGAGTATAGCAGAAGTCTCCCCACGTCGAGTAAAAAAAATTCCCCTGGTCGGGTAAGGCTAAGGCCCTGATATTCGATTATAACGAGCCCTGATCGAGTAAAACAAAAGTCCCCTGATCAGGTATAACAAAGTCCCCTGATCAGGCATAACAAGGCCTCAAGGTCCGAGAGTATAAAAACGTCCCTGAAATTACAAGAGTATAAGCTCAAAGTCCGCTTTGGACAGAGTATAACAAAGTCTCCCATGATCCGAATTATAACAAAGCCTCCTCATCCAGAGGTATAAGCAAAGTCCACAGGGAACAGAGAGTACCAAGCAAGAGTCCATATCAGAAGTGTAAACAAGGTCCTGATCAGAGTGCATGAGCCAAGCCACGGATCCAGGTAAGAACAAAGGGGCCCTGTTGGTATAAACAGGAGTCCACAGTTAGGAGTATAAACAAGGCCTAAATTGGGGGCATAAGCAGAAGTCTCCTGGTCGAGTATAACAAAGTCCCTTGATCGAGTAAAACAATCTCTTCTGGTCGAGTATAACAAAGTTCCCTGATCGAGTATAACAAAGCCTCCTGATCGAGGAAAACAAATTCCCCAGATTGAGTATAACAAAATCCCCTGATTGAGTATAACAAAGTCCCCTGATCGAGCATAACAAAGGCCCCTCCTCGAGTATAACAAAGTCCGCTGGTCGAGAATAACAATGTCCCTGATCGAGTGTAACGAAGGCCCCTGATCGAGAATAACAAAGTCCACTGTTCGAGTATAACAAAGCCCCCTTGATCGAGTAACACAAAGACCCCTGATCAAATATAAATAGTCCCTTGATCGAGTATAACAAAGCCCCCTCATCGAGTATAACAAAGTCTCCTCATCGAGTATAACAAAGTCCCCTGATCGAGTATAACAAAGCCACGGATCGAGTATAACATAGGCCCATGGTCGAGCATAACAAAGTCCCCTTTTCGAGTATAACAAAGTATCCTGATCGAGTATAACAAAGCCCTCTGATTGAGTATAACAAAGTCCCTTGAACGAGTATAAAAAAGGCCCCTGGTCGAGTATAACAAAGTCCCCTGATCGAGTATAACAAAGCCCCCTTGATCGAGTAACACAAAGACCCCTGATCAAATATAAATAGTCCCTTGATCGAGTATAACAAAGTTCCCTGATCGAGAATAACAAAGCCCTCTGATCGAGTAAAACAAAGTCCCCAGATTGAATATAACAAAGTACTTTGATCGAGTATAACAAAGTCCCCTGAACGAGCATAACAAAGGTCCCTGGTCGAGTATAACAACGTCCCCTGGTCGAGTATAAAAAAGTCCCTGGTCGAGTATAACAACGTCCCCTGGTCGAGTATAACAACGTCCCCTGGTCGAGTATAACAAAGTCCCCTGGACGAGTATAACAAAGTCCCCTGATCAAGTAAACAAAGCCTCCCCATCGAGTATAACAAAGGCGGGTCATTGAGTATAACAGAGCCCCATGATTGAGTATAACAAAGTCCCCTGAACGAGTATAACAAAGTCACCTGATTGAGTATACCAAAGTCCCCTGATCGAGTATAACAAAGTCTCCTGAACGAGTAAAACAAAGGCCCCTTGTCGAGTATAACAAAGTCTCCTGGTCACCATTACTGCTAAACTTACCCCTGGTCGAGCATAACAAAGTCCTGGTGGGAGTGTAACAAAGTCCCTGATTGAGTAAAAAACCACAAAAGGTCCTGGTCGAGTATAGCAAAGTCCCTGATCGATATATACAAGCCCCCGCTCGAGTAAAAAGTCCTGATTGGAGTATAACAAAGTCCTCTAGATGAGTATAGCAAGATCCCTGATCGAGGCATAACAAAGGCCCCTTGTCGAGGTATAACAAAGTCCCCTGGTCGAGTATAACAAAGTCCCCTCATCGAGTATAACAAAGTCCGCTGATCGAGTATAACAAAGGCCCCTGGTCGAGTATAACAAAGCCCCCCTGATCGAGTATAACAAAGACCCCTGTTCAGATATAAAAAGTCCCCAGATCGAGTATATCAAGTCCCCTGGTCGAGTATAACAAAGTATCCTCATCGAGTATAACAAAGTTCTTTGATCGAGTATAACAAAGTCCCCTTGTCGAGTATAACAAAGTCCCCTGATCGAGCATAAGAAAGTCCCCTGATCGAGTATAACAAAGCTGCCTGGTCGAGTATAACAAAGTCCCCTAGATGAGTATAACAAAGTTCCCTCATCGAGTATAACAAAACCCCATCATCGAGTACAACAAAGCCCCTCATTGAGTATAACAAAGCCCCCTGATCGAGTATAACAAAGTCCCATGAACGAGTATAACAAAGTCACCTGATCGAGTATACCAAACTCCCCTGATCGAGAATAACAAAAGCCCCTGCTCGAGTATAAAATTGGCCCCTGACCGAGTATAACAAAGTCCCCTGATCGAGTATAACAAAGTCCCTGATCGAGTATAACAAAGCCCCGGATCGAGTATAACAAAGCCCCTGTTCGAGTATAAAAAAGTCCCCTGGTCGAGTATAACAAAGTCATTGATCGAGTAAAACAAAGTCCCGTGGTCGAATATAACAAAGTCCCCTGATCGAATATATCAAAGCCCCCTGCTCGAGTAAAACAAAGTCCCCTGATTGAGTATAACAAAGTCCTCTGAACGAGTATAAGAAAGTCACCTGATCGAGTATACCAAAGTCCCTTGATCGAGTATAACAAAGGCCCCTCATCGAGTATAACAAAGTCCCCTGAACGAGTACAACAAAGTCCCCTGTTCCAGTATATCAAAGTCCCCTGTTCGAGAGAAACAAAGTCCCCTGGTCGAGTATAACAAAGTCCCCTAATCGAGTATATGACCCCCTCCATCAGAGGTATAACAAAGCCCCTGAATAGGTATATACAGGCCCCCGATCGAGTATAACAAAGGGACCTGACCGAGTATAATAGTCTGGTCAAAAATTATAACAAGTCCCTGATCCAGGTAAAAACCGAGTCCTGGTGAGAGTTATAACCAAGAGTCCCTAAGTTGAGAATGTAAAGTCCTCTGATCAAGTACAACAAAGTCCCCTGGTCGAGTATAGCAAAGTCCCCTGATCGAATAAGACAAAACGTTCCCTGGTCGAGTATAACTAAGTCCCCTAATCGAGTATAACAAAGGCCCCTGATCGAGTATAACAAAGTCCCCTGATCGAGTGTAACGAAGCCCCGGATCAAGCATAACAAAGGCCCCTGGTCGAGCATAACAAAGTCCCCTGGTCGACTATAACAAAGTCCCCATGTCAACAGAAACAAAGTCCCCTGGTCGAGTATAACAAAGTCCCCTGATCGAGTATAACAAAGTCCCTGATCGAGTATAACAAAGTCCCCTTATCGAGTATAACAAAAAGGCTCCTGGTCGAGCATAACAAAGTCCCCTGGTCGAGTATAACAAAGTCTCCTGATCGAGTAAAACAAAGTCCCCTGATAGAGAAAAATAAAGTCCCCTGATTGAGTATAACAAAGTCCCTTGATCGAGTATAACAAAGTCCCCTGATCAAGCATAACAAAGGCACCCTGGTCGAGTATAACAAAGCCCCCTGATCGAGTATGACAAAGTCCCATGAACGAATATAACACAGTCACCTGATCGAGTATAACAAAGTCCTCTGAATGAGTATAACAAAGGTCCCCGATCGAGTATAACAAAGGCACTTGACCGAGTATAACAAAATCCCCTGGTCGAGTATTACAAAGTCCCCTGATCGAGTAAGAGAAAGTCCCCAGGTCGAGTATAACAAATTCCCCTGATTGAGTATAACAAAGTCCTCTCATCGAGTATAACAAAGTCCCCTGGTCGAGCATAACAAAGGCACCCTGGTCGAGTATAACAAAGTCCGATGGTAGAGTATAACAAAGTCCCCTGATCGAGTATAACGAAGGCCACTGATCGTGTATAACAAAGTCACCTGATCAAGTATAACAAAGCCCCCTTGATCGAGTATAACAAAGACCCCTGATCAAATATAAAAAGTCCCCTGATTCAGTATAACAAAGTCCCCTCATCGAGTATAACAAATTCCCATGATCGAGCATAACAAAGGCACCCTGGTAGAGTATAATAAAGTCCCCTGGTCGAGTATAACAAAGTCCCCTGATCGAGTATAACAAAGACCTCTGATCGAGTATAACAAAGTCCCCTGATCGAGTATAACAAAGTCCCCTGAGCGAATAAAAAAAGGCCTCTCGTCGAGCATAAGAAAGTCCCCTGGTCGAGTATACCAAAGTCCCCTGATCGAGTAAAACAAAGTCCGAAGGCGAGTATAACAAAGTCCCCTGATCGAGAGAAACAAAGTCCCCTAGTCAAGTATAACAAAGGCCACTAATCGAGTATAACAAAGACCTCTGATTGAGTATAACAAAGTCCCCTGAGCGAATAAAAAAAAGGCCCCTGTTCGAGCATAACAAAGTCCCCTGTTCGAGTATACCAAAGTCCCCTAATCGAGTAAAACGAAGTCCCATGGTCGAGTATAACAAAGTCCCCTGATCGAGAGAAACAAAGTCCCCTGGTCGAGTATAACGAAGTCCCCTGATCGAGTATAAAGCCCCCTCATCGAGAAAAACAAAGTCCCCTGATTGAGTATAACAAAGTACTCTGATCGAGTAAAACAAAGTCCCCTGGTCGAGTAAAACACAGTCCTCTGATCCAGTATAACAAATTCCCCTATTTGAGTATAACAAAGTCCCCTGACCGAGTATAACAAAGGCCCCTGATCGAGTATAACAAAGTCCCCTGATCGAGTATAACTGAGCCCCGGATCGAGCATAACAAAGGCCCCTGGTCGAGCATAACAAAGTCCCCTGGTCGAGTATAACAAACTCCCCTAATCGAGAGAAACAAAGTCCCCAGGTTGCACATAACAAAGTCCCCTGATCGAGTATAACAAAGTTCCCTGATCGAGTATAACAAAGTCCCCTGACAGAGTATAACAAAGTCCCCAGATTGAGTATAACAAAGTCTCCTCATCGAGTATAACAAAGGCACCCTGGTCGAGCATAACAAAGTCCCCTGGTCGAGTACAACAAAGTCCCCTGATCGAGTATAACAACGACCTCTGATCGAGTATAACAAAGTCCCCTGATCGAGTATAACAAAGTCAACTGATCGAGCATAACAAAGGCACCCGGGTCGAGTATAACAAAGTCCCCTGGTCGAGTATAACAAAGTCCCCTCATCGAGTAAAACAAAGTCCCCTGGTCGAGTATAACAAAGTCCCCTAATCGAGTATACTAAAGCCCCGGATCGAGTATAACAAAGGTCTCCTGGTCGAGTATAACAAAGTCCCTGGTCGAGAGGCAATAAAAGTCCCCTGATCGAGCATAAGGCCCTTTGGTCGAGTATAACAAAGTCTCCTGGTCGAGTATAACAAAGTCCCTGATCGATATAACAACGTCCCCTGATCGAGTATAACAAAGGCCCCTGATCGAGTATAACAAAGCCCCAATGATCGAGTATAACAAAGACCCCTCATCAAATATAAAAAGTCCCCTGACCGAGTTATCAAATCCCCCTTGTCGAGTATAACAACGTCTCCTCATCGAGTATAACAAAGTTCCTTGATCGAGTATAACAAAGTCCCCAAATCGAGTATATCAAAGGCCCCTGATCGAGTATTGCAAAGTACCCTGATCGAGTATAACAAACTCCCCTGATCATGTATACCAAAGTCCCCTGACCGAGTAAACAAAGTCACCTGATCGAGTATAACAAAGTCCCCTGCTCGATTATAACAAAGTCCCCTGATCGAGCAGAAGAAACGCCCCTGATCGAGCATAACAAAGCCGCCTGGTCGAGTATAACAAAGTCCCCTGGGCGAGTAAAACAAAGTCCCCTGATCGAGTATAAAAAAAAACCCTCATCGAGTATTACAAAGGCCCCTCTTTGAGTATAATAACGACCCCTGATCGAGTATAACAAAGTCCCATGAACGAATATAACAAAGTCACCTGATCGAGTATACCAAAGTCCCCTGATCGATTATAAAAAAAGCCCCTGCTTGAGTATAAAAATGGCCCCTCATCGAGTATAACAAAGTCCCCTAAATGAGTATAACAAAGGCCCCCGATCGAGTATAACAAAGTCCTCTGAACGAGTATAACAAAGCCCCCTGATCGAGTATAACAAAGTCCTCTGAACGAGTATAACAAAGTCACCTGATTGAGTATACCAAAAACCCCTGATCGAGTATAACAAAGGCCTCTGTTCGAGTATAACAAAGTCCCCTGAACGATTATAACAAAGTCCCCTGATCGAGTATAACAAAGTCCCCTGATCGAGTATAATAAAGCCCCGGATCGTGTATAACAAAGGACCCTGGTCGAGCATAACAAAGTCCCCTGGTCGATTATAACAAAGTCCCCTGATCGAGTAAAACAAAGTCCCCTGGTCGAGTATAACAAAGTCCCCTGATCGAATATAACAAAGCCCCCTGCTCGAGTAAAACAAAGTCCCCTGATTGAGTATAACAAAGTCCTCTAAACAAGTATAACAAAGTCACCTGATCGAGTATACAAAAGTCCCTTGATCGAGTATCACAAAGGCCCCTGATCGAGTATAACAAAGACACTGAACGAGTACATCAAAATCCCCTGATCGAGTATAACAAAGTCCCCTGATCGAGTATAACAAAGAACCGGATCGAGCATAACAAAGGCCCCTGGTTGAGCATAACAAAGTCCCCTGATCGAGAGAAACAAAGTCCCCTGGTCGAGTATAACAAAGTCCCCTGGTCAAGTAAATCAAAGTCCCCTCATCGAGTATAACAAAGTCACGTGATCGAGTATAACAAAGTCCCCTAATCGAGTATAACAAAGCCCCAGATCGAGCACAACAAAGGCCCCTGGTCGAGCATAACAAAGTCCCCTCGTCGAGTATAACAAAGTCCCCATGTCAACAGAAATAAAGTCCCCTGGTCGAGTATAACAAAGTCCACTGATCCGAGTATAACAAAGTCCCTGATCGAGTATAACAAGTCCTTATCCGAGTATAACAAAAACTTGGGTCGAGCATAGCTTTCAAAAGCTCCCTGGTCGGGAAGTATAACAAAGTCTCCTGATCGAGTAAAACAAAGTCCCCTGGTCGAGTATAACAAAGTCCCCTAATCGAGTATAACAAAGCCCCCTGATAGAGAAAAACAAAGTCCCCTGATTGAGTATAACAAAGTCCCTTGATCGAGTATAACAAAGTCCCCTGATCGAGCATAACAAAGGCACCCTGGTCGAGTATATTAAAGCCCCCTGATCGAGTATGACAAAGACCCATGAACGAATATAACAAAGTCACCTGATCGAGTATAACAAAGTCCCCTGAATGAGTATAACAAAGGCCCCCGATCGAGTATAACAAAGGCACCTGACCGAGTATAACAAAGTCCCCTGGTCGAGTAAAACAAAGTCCCCTGATCGAGTAAAACAAAGTCCCCTGGTCGAGTAAAACAAAGTCCCCTGATTGAGTATAACAAAGTCCCCTGATCAAATATAACAAAGCCCCCTGCTCGAGTAAAACAAAGTCCCCTGATTGAGTATAACAAAGTCCTCTGAACAAGTATAACAAAGTCACCTGATCGAGTATACCAAAGTCCCTTGATCGAGTATAACAAAGTCCCCTCATCGAGAATAACAAAGACCCTGAACGAGTACAACAAAATCCCCTGATCGAGTATAACAAAGTCCCCTCATCTAGTATAACAAAGAACCAGATCGAGCATAACAAAGGCCCCTGGTCGAGCATAATAAAGTCCCCTGATCGAGAGAAACAAAGTCCCCTGGTCGAGTATAACAATGTCCCCTGATCGAATATAACAAAGCCCCCTCATCGGGAAAAACAAAGTCTCCTGATTGAGTATAACAAAGTACTCTGATCGAGTAAAACAAAGTCCCCTCTTCAAGTAAAACAAAGTCCCCTCATCGAGTATAACAAAGTCCCGTGATCGAGTATAACAAAGTCCCCTAATCGAGTATAACAAAGGCCCCTAATCGAGTATAACAAAGTCCCCTGATCGAGTATAACAAAGTCCCCTTATCGAGTATAACAAAAAGGCTCCTCGTCGAGCATAGCAAAGTCCCCTGGTCGAGTAAAACAAAGTCTCCTGATCGAGTAAAACAAAGTCCCCTGGTCGAGTATAACAAAGTCCCCTGATCGAGTATAACAAAGCCCCCTAATAGAGAAAAACAAACTCCCCTGATTGAGTATAACAAAGTCCCTTGATCGAGTATAATAAAGTCCCCTCATCGAGCATAACAAAGGCACCCTGGTCGAGGATAACAAAGCTCCCTGATCGAGTATGACAAAGTCCCATGAACGAATATAACAAAGTCACCTGATCGAGTATAACAAAGTCCCCTGAATGAGTATAACAAAGGCCCCCGATCGAGTATAACAAAGGCACCTGACCGAGTATAACAAAGTCCCTGGTCGAGTATAACAAAAGTCCCTGATCGAGTAAAGACCAAAGAGTCCCCAGGTCCGAGTATAACAAAAGTCCTGATTGAGGTATAGCTTAAGTCACTCTGATCGAGTATAACAAGTCCCCTGGTCGAGCATAACAAAGGCCCCAGATCCGAGTACAAAAGCATCCCCCTGATCGAGAGCATAACAAGAGGCACTGATTAGGGGTACTAACAAAGTCCTGGTCAGTATAGCAAACTCCCTTGATCAACGAGGTCAACGAGCTGATCGGAAGTATAACAAGAGTTACCTGATCCAGGTATAACAAAGCCCCTTGATCGGTATAACAAAGACCCTAATCCAAATATAAAAGAATCCCTGATTCCGTTAACAAAAGTCCCTCATAAGTGCCGGGTTCCCATGATCCGGGCATAAACGAGCACCCTGGTAGAGAGTATAACAAGTCCCCCTGGTCGAGTATAAACGAAAGTCCCTGATCGAGGAAAGCCGAAGTCCCTGGTCGAGTATAACAAAGTCCCCTGATTGAGTATAACAAAGCCCCCTCATCGAGAAAAACAAAGTCCCCTGATTGAGTATAACAAAGTACTCTAATCGAGTAAAACAAAGTCCCCTGGTCGCGTAATACATAGTCCCCTGATCGAGTATAACAAAGTCCCCTGATCGAGTTTACCAAAGTCCCCTGATCGAGTATAACAAAGGCCCCTGATCGAGTATAACAAAGTCCCCTGATCGAGTATAACAAAGTCCCGGATCGAGCATAACAAAGGCCCCTGGTCGAGCATAACAAAGTCCCCTTGTCGAGTATAACAAAGTCCCCTAATCGAGAGAAACAAAGTCCCCTGGTTGCATATAACAACGTCCCTTGATCGAGTATAACGAAGGCCCGGATCGAGCATAACAAAGGCCCCTGGTCGAGCATAACAAAGTCCCCTGGTCGAGTATAACAAAGTCCCCATGTCAACAAAAACAAAGTCCCCTGGTTGTGTATAACAAAGTCCCCTGATCGAGTATAACAAAGTCCCCTGGTCGAGTAAAACAAAGTCCCCTCATCGAGTATAACAAAGTCCCGTGATCGAGTATAACAAAGTCCCCTAATCGAGTATAACACAGGCCCCTAATCGAGTATAACAAAGTCCCCTGATCGAGTATAACAAAACCCCTTGATCGAGTATAACAAAGCCCCCTGATCAAATATAAAAAGTCCCCAGATTGAGTATAACAAAGTCCCCTCATCGAGTATAACAAAGACCTCTGATCGAGTATAACAAAGTCCCCTGAACGAGTATAACAAAGCCCCCTGATCGAGTATAACAGAGTCCCCTGATCAAGTATAAGAAAGTTCCCTGATCGAGTGTAACAAAGTCCCCTGATCGAGTATAATAAAGTCCCCTGATCGAGTAAAACAAAGTCCCCTGGTCAAGTATAACAAAGGCCCCAAATCGAGTATAACAAAGACCTCTCATTGAGTATAACAAAGTCCCCTGAGCGAATAAAAAAAAGGCCCCTCTTCGAGCATAAGAAAGTCCCCTGGTCGAGTATACCAAAGTCCCCTGATCGAGTAAAACAAAGTCCAAAGGCGAGTATAACAAATTCCCCTGATCGAGAGAAACAGTCACCTGATCGAGTAAAACAAAGTCCCCTAGTCAAGTGAACAAAGGCCCCTAATCAAGTATAACAAAGACCTCTGATTGAGTATAACAAAGTCCCCTGAGCGAATATAAAAAAGGCCCCTGGTCGAGCATAACAAAGTCCCCTGGTTGAGTATACCAAAGTCCCCTAATCGAGTTAAACAAAGTCCCCTGGTCGAGTATAACAAAGTCCCCTGATCGAGAGAAACAAAGTCCCCTGGTCGAGTATAACAAAGTCCCCTGATCGAGTATAACAACAAAAGCCCCCCTCATCGAGAAAAAACAAAGTCCCCCTGATTGGTATAACAAAAGTACCTCCTGATCGAGAGTAAAACAAAAGGAATCCCCTGGTCCAGTATAACAAAGTCCCTGATCGAGAATAACAAAGCCCCATCATCGAGTATAACCAATTCACCGAATCGAGTATAACTAAGTCCCCTGATCGAGTATAACAAAGTCCCCTGGTCGAGTATAACAAAGTCCCATAATCGAGTATAACAAAGGCCCCTTATCGAGTATAACAAAGGCCCCTGGTTGAGTATAACAAAATCCCCTGATAGAGTATAACAAGAGTCCCTAATCAGAAAACAAATTCCCTGGTTGCATATAACCAAGTCCCTGATCGAGTATAACAAAGTCCCTGATCGAGAGTATAACAAAGTCCCCTGATCGAGTATAACAAAAGGCTCCTGAGGTAGAGGCATAACTAAGTTCCTGGTCGAGTATAACAAAGTCTCCTGATCGGGTAAAAACAAAGTCCCTGATTAGAGTATGTAACAAAGATCCAATGATCGGGGTAGAACCAAAGCCCCCCTGATCGAGAAAAACAAAGTCCCTGATTGAGTATAACAAAGTCCCCTAATCGAGTATAACAAAGTCCCCTGATCGAGCATAACAAAGGCACCCTGGTCGAGTATAACAAAGTCTCCTAATCGAGTATAACAAAGTCCCCTTGATCTAGTATAACAAAGCCCCCTCATCAAATATAAAAAGTCCCCAGATTGAGTATAATAAAGTCCCCTCATCGAGCATAACAAATTCCCATGATCGAGCATAACAAAGGCACCCTGGTCGAGCATAACAAAGTCCGCTGGTAGAGTATAACAAAGTCCCCTGATCGAGTATAACAACGACCTCTGATCGAGTATAACAAAGTCCCCTTATCGAGTATAACAAAAAGGCTCCTGGTCGAGCATAACAAAGTCCCCTGGTCGAGTATAACAAAGACCCCTGATCGAGTATAACAAAGCCCCCTGATAGAGAAAAACAAAGTCCCCTGTTTGAGTATAACAAAGTTCCTTGATCGAGTATAACAAAGTCCCCTGAATGAGTATAACGAAGGCCCCCGATCGAGTATAACAAAGTCCTCTGATCGAGTATAACAAAGTCCTTTGGTCGAGCATAACAAAGGCCCCTGGTCGAGTATAAAAACGTCCCCTGGTCGAGTATAACAAAGTCCCCTAGATGACTATAACAAAGTCCCATGATCGAGTATAACAAAGCCCCCTGCTCGAGTAAAACAAAGTCCCCTGATTGAGTATAACAAAGTCCCCTGATCGAATATAACAAAGCCCCCTGCTCGAGTAAAACAAAGTCCCCTGATTGAGTATAACAAAGTCCTCTGAACAAGTATAACAAAGTCACCTGATCGAGTATACCAAAGTCCCTTGATCGAGTAAAACAAAGGCCCCTCATCGAGTATAACAAAGACCCTGAACGAGTACAACAAAATCCTCTGATCGAGTATAACAAAGTCCCCTGATCGAGTATAACAAAGAACCGGATCGAGCATAACAAAGGCCCCTGGTCGAGCATAACAAAGTCCCCTGGACGAGTATAACAAAGCCCTCTTATCGAGAAAAACAAAGTCCCCTGATTGAGTATAACAAAGTACTCTGATCGAGTAAAACAAATTCCCATGGTCGAGTAAAACAAAGTCCCCTCATCGAGTATAACAAAGTCCCGTGATCGAGTATAACAAAGTCCCCTAATCGAGTATAACAAAGGCCCCTGATCATGTATAACAAAGTCCCCTGATCGAGTATAACAAAGCCCCGGATCGAGCATAACAAAGGCCCCTGGTCGAGCATAACAAAGTCCCCTGGTCGAGTATAACAAAGTCCCCATGTCAGAAACAAAAGTCCCTGGTTGAGTATAACAAAGTCCCCTGATCGAGTATAACAAAGTCCCCTGGTCGAGTAAAACAAAGTCCCCTCATCGAGTATAACAAAGTCCCGTGATCGAGTATAACAAAGTCCCCTAATCGAGTATAACAAAGGCCCCTAATCGAGTATAACAAAGTCCCCTGATCGAGTATAACAAAGCCCCGGATCGAGCATAACAAAGGCCCCTGGTCGAGCATAACAAATTCCCCTGGTCGAGTATAACAAAGTCTCCATGTCAAACAGAAACAAAGTCCCCTGGTCGAATATAACCAAAGTCCCCTGATCGAGTATAACAAAGTCCCCTGATCGAGTATAACAAAGTCCCCTTATCGAGTATAACAAAAAGGCTCCTCGTCGAGCATAACAAAGTCCCCTGGTCGAGTAAAACAAAGTCTCCTGATCGAGAAAAACAAAGTCCCTTGGACGAGTATAACAAAGTCCCCTGATCGAGTATAACATAGCCCCTTGATAGAGAAAAACAAAGTCCCCTGATTGAGTATAACAAAGTCCCTTGATCAAGTATAACAAAGTCCCCTGATCGAGCATAACAAAGGCACCCTGGACTAGTATAACAAAGCCCCTTGATCGAGTAAGACAAAGTCCCATGAACGAATATAACAAAGTCACGTGATCGAGTACAACAAAGTCCCCTGGTCGAGTATAACAAAGTCCCCTGATCGAGTAAGACAAAGTCTCCAGGTCGAGTATAACAAAGTCCCCTGATTGAGTATAACAAAGTCCTCTGATCGAGTATAACAAAGTCCCCTGGTCGAGCATAAGAAAGGCCCCAGGTCGAGAATAAAAACGTCCCCTGATCGAGCATAACAAAGGCACCCTGGTCGAGTATAACAAAGTCCCCTGGTCGAGTATAACAAAGTCCCCTGATCGAGTATAACGAAGGCCCCTGATCGAGTATAACAAAGTCACATGATCGAGTATAACAAACCCCCCTTGATCGTGTATAACAAAGACCCCTGATCAAATATAAAAAGTCCCCTGTTTCAGTATAACAAAGTCCCCTCATCGAGTATAACAAATTCCCATGATCGAGCATAACAAAGGCACCCTGGTAGAGTATAACAAAGCCCCTGGTCGAGTATAACAAAGTCCCCTGATCGAGTATAACAAAGAACCGGATCGAGCATAACAAAGGCCCCTGGTAGAGCATAACAAAGTCCCCTGGTCGAGTATAACAAAGACCCTTGATCGAGAGAAACAAAGTCCCCTGGTCGAGTATAACAAAGTCCCCTGATCGAGTATAACAAAGCCCCCTCATCGAGAAAAACAAAGTCCCCTGATTGAGTATAACAAAGTCCCGTGATCGAGTATAACAAAGTCCCCTAATCGAGTATAACAAAGGCCCCCTAATCCAGGTATAACAAAGTCCCCTAATCGAGTATAACAAAGAACCGGATCGAGCATAACAAAGGCCCCTGGTCGAGCTTAACAAAGTCCCCTGGTTGAGTATAACAAAGTTCCCTGATCGAGAGAAACAAAGTCCCCTGGTCGAGAAAAACAAAGTCCCCTGATTGAGTATAAAAAAGTTCTCTGATCGAGTAAAGCAAAGTCCCATGGTCGAGTAAAACAAAGTCCCCTCATCGAGTATAACAAAGTCCCGTGATCGAGTATAACAAAGTCCGCTAATCGAGTATAACTACAGGCCCCTAATCGGGAATAACAAAGTCCCTGATCGGTATAACAAAGCCCCCGGATCGAGCATAACAAAGGAAAGCCCTGGTCGAGCATAACAAAAAGTCCCCTGAAGTCGGTATAACAAAGTCTCCCTGATCCCGGAGTAAAACAAAGTCCCTGGTCGGGTATAAACAAAGTCCCCTGATCAGAGTATAACAGAATCTCTGATCGAGTAAAACAAGTCCCTTGATCGAGTACTCGCTTTTTCAGAATCCCTGATCCGAGGCATAACAAAGGCACCTGGTCGAGTATAACAAAGCCCCCTGATCGAGTATGACAAAGTCCCATGAACGAATATAACAAAGTCACCTGATCGTGTATAACAAAGTCCCCTGAATGAGTATAACAAAGGTCCCCGATCGAGTATAACAAAGGCACCTGACCGAGTATAACAAAGTCCCCTGGTCGAGTATAACAAAGTCCCCTGATCGAGAAAGACAAAGTCCCCAGGTCGAGTATAAAAACGTCCCCTGATCGAGTATAACAAAGACCTCTCATTGACTATAAAAAAGTCCCCTTAGCGAATAAAAAAAAGGCCCCTCGTCGACCATAAGTAAGTCCCCTGGTCGAGTATAACAAAGTCCCCTGATCGAGTATAAAAAAGGCCCCTGATCGAGTATAACAAAGACCCTGAATGAGTACATCAAAATCCCCTGATCGAGTATAACAAAGTCCCTTGATCGAGTATAACAAAGAACCGGCTCGAGCATAACAAAGGCCCCTGGTCGAGCATAACAATGTCCCCTGGTCGAGTATAACAAAGTCCCCTGATCGAGAGAAACAATGTCCCCTGGTCGAGTATAACAAAGTCCCCTGGTCAAGAAAATCAAAGTCCCCTCATCCAGTATAACAAAGCCCCGGATCGAGCATATCAAAGGCCCCTGGTCGAGCATAACAAATTCCCCTGGTCGAGTATAACAAAGTCCCCATGTCAACAGAAACAAAGTCCCCTGGTCGAGTATAACAAAATCCCCTAATCGAGTATAACACAGTCCCCTGATCGAGTATAACAAAGTCCCCTTATCTAGAAAGACAAAGTCCCCAGGTCGAGTATAAAAACGTCCCCTGATCGAGTATAACAAAGACCTCTCATTGAGTATAAAAAAGTCCCCTTAGCGAATAAAAAAAAGGCCCCTCGTCGACCATAAGTAAGGCTCCTGGTCGAGCATAACAAAGTCCCCTTGTCGAGTATAACAAAGTCTCCTGATCGAGTAAAACAAAGTCCCCTGGTCGAGTATAACAAAGACCCCTGATAGAGTATAACAAATCCCCCTGATAAAGAAAAACAAAGTCCCCTGATTGAGTATAACGAAGGCCCCCCATCGAGTATAACAAAGGCACCCTGGTCGAGTATAACAAAACCCCCTGATCGAGTATGACCAAGACCCATGAACGAATATAACAAAGTCACCTGATCGAGTATAACAAAGTCCCCTGAATGAGTATAACGAAGGCCCCCCATCGAGTATAACAAAGGCACCTGACCGAGTATAACAAAGTCCCCTGGTCGAGTATAACAAAGTCCCCTCATTGAGTATAACAAAGTCCTCTGATCGAGTATAACAAAGTCCCCTGGTCGAGCATAACAAAGGCCCCTGGTCGAGTATAAAAACGTCCCCTGGTTGAGTATAACAAAGTCCCCTGGACGACTATAACAAAGTCCCATGATCGAGTATAACAAAGCCCCCGCATCGAGTATAACAAAGTCCCCTGATCGAATATAACAAAGCCCCCTGCTCGAGTAAAACAAAGCCCCCTGATTGAGTATAACAAAGTCCCCTGATCGAATATAACAAAGCCCCCTGCTCGAGTAAAACAAAGTCCCCTGATTGAGTATAACAAAGTCCTCTGAACAAGTATAACAAAGTCACCTAATCGAGTATACCAAAGTCCCTTGATCGAGTATAACAAAGGCCCCTCATCGAGTATAAAAAGACCCTGAACGAGTACAACAAAATCCCCTGACCGACTATAACAAAGTCCCCTCATCGAGTATAACAAAGAACCGGATCGAGCATAACAATGGCCCCTGGTCGAGCATAACAAAGTCCCCTGGTCGAGTATAACAAAGTCCCCTGATCGAGAGAAACAAATTCCCCTGGTCGAGTATAACAAAGACACCTCATCGAGAAAAACAAAGTCCACTGATTGAGTATAACAAAGTCCCGTGATCGAGTATAACAAAGTCCCCTAATCGAGTATAACAAAGGCCCCTAATCGAGTGTAACAAAGTCCCCTGATCGAGTATAACAAAGCCCCGGATTGAGCATAACAAAGGCCCCTGGTCGAGCATAACAAAGTCCCCTGGTCGAGTATAACAAAGTCCCCATGTCAAAAGAAACAAAGTTCCCTGGTCGAGTATAACAAAGTCCCCTGATCGAGTATAACAAAGTCCCCTGGTCGAGTAAAACAAAGTCCCCTCATCGAGTATAACAAAGTCCTTGATCGAGTATATAACAAATTCCCCTAATCGAGTATAACAAAGGCCCCTAATCGAGTATAACAAAGTCCCCTGATCGAGTATAACAAAGCCCCGGATCGAGCAGAACAAAGGCCCCTGGTCGAGCATAACAAAGTCCCCTGGTCGAGTATAACAAAGTCCCCATGTCAACAGAAACAAAGTCCCCTGGTCGAGTATAACAAAGTCCCCTGATCGAGTATAACAACGTCCCCTTAACGAGTATAACAAAAAGGCTCCTCGTCGAGCATAACAAAGTCCCCTGGTCGAGTAAAACAAAGTCTCCTGATCGAGTAACACAAAGTCCCTTGGTCGAGTATAACAAAGCCCCCTGATAGAGAAAAATAAAGTCCCTTGATTGAGTATAACAAAGTCCCTTGATCAAGTATAACAAAGTGCCCTGATCGAGGATAACAAAGGCACCCTGGTCGAGTATAACAAAGCCCCCTGATCGAGTATGACAAAGTCCCATGAACGAATATAACAAAGTCACCTGATCGAGTATAACAAAGTCCCCTGAATGAGTATAACAAAGGCCTCCGATCGAGTATAACAAAGGCACCTGACCGAGTATAACAAAGTCCCCTGATCGAGTAACACAAAGTCCCCAGGTCGAGTATAACAAAGTCCCCTGATTGAGTATAACAAAGTCCTCTGATCGAGTATAACAAAGTCCCCTGGTCGAGCATAACAAAGGCCCCAGGTCGAGTATAAAAACGTCCCCTGATCGAGCATAACAAAGGCACCTTGGTCGAGTATAACAAAGTCCGATGGTAGAGTATAACAAAGTCCCCTGATCGAGTATAACGAAGGCCACTGATCGAGTATAACAAAGTCACCTGATCGAGTATAACAAAGCCCCCTTGATCGAGTATAACAAAGACCCCTGATCAAATATAAAAAGTCCCCTGATTCAGTATAACAAAGTCCCCTCATCGAGTATAACAAATTCCCATGATCGAGCATAACAAAGGCACCCTGGTCGAGCATAACAAAGTCCCCTGGTGGAGTATAACAAAGTCCCCTGATCGAGTATAACAAAAACCTCTGATCGAGTATAACAAAGTCCCCTGAACGAGTATAACAAAGCCCCCTGATCGAGTACAACAAAGTCCCCTGATCGAGTATAATAAAGTCCCCTGATCGAGTAAAACAAAGTCCCCTGGTCAAGTATAACAAAGGCCCCTAATCGAGTATAACAAAGACCTCTCATTGAGTATAACAAAGTCCCCTGAGCGAATAAAAAAAGGCCCCTCGTCGAGCATAAGAAAGTCTCCTGGTCGAGTATACCAAAGTCCCCTGATCGAGCAAAACAAAGTCCAAAGGCGAGTATAACAAAGTCCCCTGATCGAGAGAAACAAAATCACCTGATCGAGAAAAACAAAGTCCCCTTGTCAAGTATAACAAAGGCCCCTAATCGAGTATAACAAAGACCTCTGATTGAGTATAACAAAGTCCCCTAAGCGAATAAAAAAAGGCCCCTGGTCGAGCATAACAAAGTCCCCTGGTCGAGTATACCAAAGTCCCCCAATCGAGTAAAACAAAGTCCCCTGGTCGAGTATAACAAAGTCCCCTGATAGAGAGAAACAAAGTCCCATTGGTCGAGTATAACAAAGTCCCCTCATCGAGTATAACAAAGCCCCCTCATCGAGAAAAACAAAGTCCCCTGATTGAGTATAACAAAGTACTCTGATCGAGTAAAACAAAGTCCCCTGGTCGAGTAAAACACAGTCCTCTGATCCAGTATAACAAATTCCCCTATTTGAGTATAACAAAGTCCCCTGACCGAGTATAACAAAGGCCCCTGATCGAGTATAACAAAGTCCCCTGATCGAGTATAACTGAGCCCCGGATCGAGCATAACAAAGGCCCCTGGTCGAGCATAACAAAGTCCCCTGGTCGAGTATAACAAACTCCCCTAATCGAGAGAAACAAAGTCCCCAGGTTGCACATAACAAAGTCCCCTGATCGAGTATAACAAAGTTCCCTGATCGAGTATAACAAAGTCCCCTGACAGAGTATAACAAAGTCCCCAGATTGAGTATAACAAAGTCTCCTCATCGAGTATAACAAAGGCACCCTGGTCGAGCATAACAAAGTCCCCTGGTCGAGTACAACAAAGTCCCCTGATCGAGTATAACAACGACCTCTGATCGAGTATAACAAAGTCCCCTGATCGAGTATAACAAAGTCAACTGATCGAGCATAACAAAGGCACCCGGGTCGAGTATAACAAAGTCCCCTGGTCGAGTATAACAAAGTCCCCTCATCGAGTAAAACAAAGTCCCCTGGTCGAGTATAACAAAGTCCCCTAATCGAAGCAGCAAGTAACAAAGCCTGATCGAGCATAACAAAGGCCATTGTCGAAAGTATATAAAAAAACCCTGGTTTGAGTATAACAGTCCCCCTGATCGAGCATAAGGCCCCTTGTCGAGTATAACAAAGTCTCCTGGTCGAGTATAACAAAGTCCCCTGATCGATATAACAACGTCCCCTGAGCAGTATAACAAAGGCCCCTGATCGAGTATAACAAAGCCCCAATGATCGAGTATAACAAAGACCCCTCATCAAATATAAAAAGTCCCCTGACCGAGTTATCAAAGCCCCCTTGTCGAGTATAACAACGTCTCCTCATCGAGTATAACAAAGTTCCTTGATCGAGTATAACAAAGTCCCCAAATCGAGTATATCAAAGGCCCCTGATCGAGTATTGCAAAGTACCCTGATCGAGTATAACAAACTCCCCTGATCATGTATACCAAAGTCCCCTGACCGAGTATAACAAAGTCACCTGATCGAGTATAACAAAGTCCCCTGCTCGATTATAACAAAGTCCCCTGATCGAGCAGAAGAAACGCCCCTGATCGAGCATAACAAAGCCGCCTGGTCGAGTATAATAAAGTCCCCTGGGTGAGGAAAACAAAGTCCCCTGATCGAGTATAAAAATAAACCCCTCATCGAGTATTACAAAGGCCCCTCTTTGAGTATAACAACGACCCCTGATCGAGTATAACAAAGTCCCATGAACGAATATAACAAAGTCACCTGATCGAGTATACCAAAGTCCCCTGATCGATTATAACAAAAGCCCTGCTTGAGTATAAAAATGGCCCCTCATCGAGTATAACAAAGTCCCCTAAATGAGTATAACAAAGGCCCCCGATCGAGTATAACAAAGGCACCTGACCGAGTATAACAAAGTCCCCTGGTCGAGTAAAACAAAGTCCCCTCATCGAGTATAACAAAGTCCCGTGATCGAGTATAACAAAGTCCTCTTCGAAAGACAACAGGCGCCCTACCTTGGTAAAAACGTCCCTGGTCGAAATATAACAGAAGTCCCCTTATTTACTTGGGAGTAATAAAGTCCATGATCGAAAGTATAAATGGAAGCCCCCCATCGAGTATGACAGCGTTCCCTGGATCGAGTATAATAAAAGCCCCTGATCGAGTATAACAAAGTCCCCTGAAATTAGTATAAAGTCACCTGATTTATACACCAAAACCCTGAATTGAAGTAACAGTGCCTTATTCAGTGGCGAAGGTGTCCCCCTCGAACGATTATATAATGAAAGTCCCCTGATCGAGTATAAAGTCTTGACGAGTGATATTGAAGTTTGATCAGTATAAATAAAGGGACCCTGGTCGAGCATAACAAAGTCCCCTGGTCGATTATAACAAAGTCCCCTGATCGAGTAAAACAAAGTCCCCTGGTCGAGTATAACAAAGTCCCTGATCGAATATAACAAAGCCCCCTGCTCGAGTAAAACAAAGTCCCCTGATTGAGTATAACAAAGTCCTCTGAACAAGTATAACAAAGTCACCTGATCGAGTATACAAAAGTCCCTTGATCGAGTATCACAAAGGTCCCTCATCGAGTATAACAAAGACACTGAACGAGTACATCAAAATCCCCTGATCGAGTATAACAAAGTCCCCTGATCGAGTATAACAAAGAACCGGATCGAGCATAACAAAGGGGCCTTGTTGAGCATAACAAAGTCCCCTGGTCGAGTATAACAAAGTCCCCTGATCGAGAGAAACAAAGTCCCCTGGTCGAGTATAACAAAGTCCCCTGGTCAAGTAAATCAAAGTCCCCTCATCGAGTATAACAAAGTCACGTGATCGAGTATAACAAAGTCTCAATCGAGTATATAACAGCCCCAGACTGAGCGATAACAAAGGCCCCTTGGTCGAGGCAACAAAGTCCCTCGTCGAGTATAACAAAGTCCCCTGTATGTCAACAGAACAAGTCCTTGGTTTTATATAACAAAGTCCCCTGATCGAGTATAACAAAGTCCCCTGATCGAGTATAACAAAGTCCCCTTATCGAGTATAACAAAAAGGCTCCAGGTCGAGTATAACAAAGTCCCCTGGTCGAGTATAACAAAGTCTCCTGATCGAGTAAAACAAAGTCCCCTGGTCGAGTATAACAAAGACTCCTGATCGAGTATAACAAAGCCCCCTGATAGAGAAAAACAAAGTCCCCTGATTGAGTATAACAAAGTCACTTGATCGAGTATAACAAAGTCCCCTGGTCGAGCATAACAAAGGCACCCTGGTCGAGTATAACAAAGCCCCCTGATCGAGTATGACAAAGACCCATGAACGAAGATAACAAAGTCACCTGATCGAGTATAACAAAGTCCCCTGAACGAGTATAACAAAGGCCCCCGATCGAGTATAACAAAGGCACCTAACCGAGTATATCAAAGTCCCCTGGTCGAGTATAACAAAGTCCCCTGATCGAGTAAAACAAAGTCCCCTGGTCGAGAATAACAAAGTCCCCTGATTGAGTATAACAAAGTAATCTGATCGATTATAGCAAAGTCCCCTGGTCGAGCATAACAAAGTCTCCTGGACGACTATAACAAAGTCCCATGATCGAGTATAACAAAGCCCCCTCATCGAGTATAACAAAGTCTCCTGATCGAATATAACAAAGCCCCCTGCTCGAGTAAAACTAAGTCCCCTGATTGAGTATAACAAAGTCCTCTGAACAAGTATAACAAAGTCACATGATCGAGTATACCAAAGTCCCTTGATCGAGTATAAGAAAGGCCCCTCATCGAGTATAACAAAGACCCTGAACGAGTACAACAAAATCCCCTGATTGAGTATAACAAAGTCCCCTGATCTAGTATAACAAAGAACCGGATCGAGCATAACAAAGGCCCCTGGTCGAGCATAACAAAGTCCCCGGGTCGAGTATAACAAAGTCCCCTGATCGAGAGAAACAAAGTCCCCTGGTCGTGTATAACAAAGTCCCCTGATCGAGTATAACAAAGCCCCCTCATCGGGAAAAACAAAGTCCCCTGATTGAGTATAACAAAGTACTCTGATCGAGTAATACAAAGTACCCTGGTCGAGTAAAACAAAGTCCCCTCATCGAGTATAACAAAGTCCCATGATCGAGTATAACAAAGTCCCCTAATCGAGTATAACAAAGGCCGCTAATCGAGTATAACAAAGTCCCCTGATCGAGTATAACAAAGCCCCGGATCGAGCATAACAAAGGCCCCTGGTCGAGCATAACAAATTCCCCTGGTCGAGTATAACAAAGTCTCCATGTCAACAGAAACAAAGTCCCCTGGACGAATATAACCAAAGTCCCCTGATCGAGTATAACAAAGTCCCCTGATCGAGTATAACAAAGTCCCCTTATCGAGTATAACAAAAAGGCTCCTCGTCGAGCATAACAAAGTCCCCTGGTCGAGTAAAACAAAGTCTCCTGATCGAGTAAAAGAAAGTCCCCTGATTGAGTATAACAAAGTCCCTTGATCGAGTATAACAAAGTCCCCTGATCGAGCATAACAAAGGCACCCTGGTCGAGTATAACAAAGCCCCCTGATTGAGTATGACAAAGTCCCATGAACGAATATAACAAAGTCACCTGATCGAGTATAACAAAGTCCCCTGAATGAGTATAACAAAGGCCCCCGATCGAGTATAACAAAGGCACCTGATCGAGTATAACAAAGTCCCCTGGTCGAGTATAACAAAGTCCCCTGATCGAGTAAGACAAAGTCCCCAGGTCGAGTATAACAAAGTCCCCTGATTGAGTATAACAAAGTCCTCTGATCGAGTATAACAAAGTCCCCTAGTCGAGCATAACAAAGGCCCCAGGTCGAGTATAAAAACGTCCCCTGATCGAGCATAACAAAGGCACCCTGGTCGAGTATAACAAAGTCCCCTTGTCGAGTATAACAAAGTCCCCTGATCGAGTGTAACGAAGGCCCCTGATCATGTATAACAAAGTCACCTGATCGAGTATAACAAAGCCCCCTTGATCGAGTATAACAAAGACCCCTCATCAAATATAAAAAGTCCCCTGATTCAGTATAACAAAGTCCCCTCATCGAGTATAACAAATTCAAATGATCGAGCATAACAAAGGCACCCTGGTAGAGTATAACAAAGTCCCCTGGTCGAGTATAACAAAGTCCCCTGATTGAGTATAACAAAGTCCCCTCATCGAGAAAAACAAAGTCCCCTGATTGAGGATAACAAAGTACACTAATCGAGTAAAACAAAGTCCCCTGGTCGAGTAAAACAAAGTCCCCTGATCGAGTATAACCAAGTCCTCTGATCGAGTGTGACAAAGTCCCCTGATCGAGTATAACAAAGTCCCCTTATCGAGTATAACAAAAAGGCTCCTCGTCGAGCATAACAAAGTCCCCTGGTCGAGTAAAACAAAGTCTCCTGATCGAGTAAAACAAAGGTCCCTGATTGGTAAAACAAAGTCCCTTGATCGAGTATAACAAAGTCCCCTGATCGAGCATAACAAAGTCCCCTGGTCGAGTATAACAAAGTCCCCTAATCGAGAGAAACAAAGTCCCCTGATCGAGTATAACCAAGTCCTCTGATCAAGTATGACAAAGTCCCGTGATCGAGTATAACAAAGCCCCCTTGATCGAGTATAACAAAGACCCCTGATCAAATATAAAAAGTCCCCTGATTCAGTATAACAAAGTCCCCTCATCGAGTATAACAAATTCAAATGATCGAGCATAACAAAGGCACCCTGGTAGAGTATAACAAAGTCCCCTGGTCGAGGATAACAAAGTCCCCTGATCGAGAGAAAACAAAAGTCCCCTGGTCGAGTATAACAAAGTCCCCTGATTGGAGTATAACAAAGCCCCTCATCCCAGAAAAACAAGTCCCACAGTTAGGTATAACAAAGTACTCTGTCCCGGTGAAACAAAGTCCCCTGGTCAAAAGGTAAACAAAGGTCCCTGATCCGAGTATATAAAGTCCCCTGATCGAGTATAACAAGAGTCGTGATTGGAGTAAGCAAAAGGCCCCTGATCCAGGTATAACAAAGTCCTGATCGAGTATAACAAAGTCCCGGATCGATATATGAAGTCCCCTGACCGAGTATAACAAAGTCCTTTGATCGAGTATAACAAGGTCCCCTAATCGAGCATAACAAAGGCACCCTGGTCGAGTATAACAAAGTCCCCTGGTCGAGTATAACAAAGTCCCCTGATCGAGTAAAACGAAGGCCCCTGATCGAGTATAACAAAGTCCCCTGATCGAGTATAACAAAGCCCCCTGATCAGATATAAAAATTCCCTAAATTGAGTATAACAAAGTCCCCTCATCGAGTGTAACAAATTCCCATGATCGAGCATAACAAAGGCACCCTGGTCGAGCATAACAAAGTCCCCAGGTCGAGTATAACAAAGTCCCCTGATCGAGTATAACAAAGACCTCTGATCGAGTATAACAAAGTCCTCTGATCGAGTATAACAAAGCCCCCTGATCGAGTATAACAAAGTCCCCTGATCGAGTATAAGAAAGTTCCCTGATCGAGTGTAACAAAGTCCCCTGATAGAGTATAATAAAGTCCCCTGATCGAGTAAAACAAAGTCCCCTGGTCAAGTGTAACAAAGGTCCCTAATCGAGTATAACAAAGACCTCTCATTGAGTATAACAAAGTCCCTGAGCGAATAAAAAAAAAGGCCCCTCGTCGAGCATAAGAAAGTCCCCTGGTCGAGTATACCAAAGTCCCCTGATCGAGTAAAACAAAGTCCGAAGGCGAGTATAACAAAGTCCCCTGATTGAGAGAAACAAAGTCACCTGATCAAGTAAAACAAAGTCCCCTAGTCAAGTATAACAAAGGCCCCTAATCGAGTATAACAAAGACCTCTGATTGAGTATAACAAAGTCCCCTGAGCGAATAAAAAAAAGGCCCCTGGTCGAGCATAACAAAGTCCCCTGGTCGAGTATACCAAAGTCCCCTAATCGAGTAAAACAAAGTCCCCGGGTCGAGTATAACAAAATCCCCTGATCGAGAGAAACAAAGTCCCCTGGTCGAGTATAACAAAGTCCCCTGATCGAGTAAAACAAAGTCCCCAGGTCGAGTAAAACAAAGTCCCCTGATCGAGTATAACAAAGTCCATAATCCGAGTATAACAAAGGCCCTGATCGAGTATAACAAAGTCCACTGATCGAGAGTATATAAAGCCCTATATCGAAAGGCATAACAAAGAGGCCCTGGTCCGAGCATAACTAAAGGCCCCGAATTAAAGGTATAACAAGTCCCTAATCGAGAAGGAAACAAAGGCCCCTGGTCGAGTATAACAAAGTCCTCTGATCAAGTACAACAAAGTCCCCTGATCGAGTATAACAAAAAACCCTGGATGAGTATAACAAAGTTTCCTGATCGAGTATAACAAAGTCCCCAGATCGAGTATAACAAAGTCCCCTGAACCGAGTATAACAAAGTCCCCTGATCGAGTATAACATATCCCCTGATCGAGTATAACAAGTCCCTGGTGGATTATAACAAAGTTTTCTAATCGAGCATAACAAAGGCCCCTGGTCGAGTATAACAAAGTCCTCTGATCCGGAGTATAACAAAACTGAAAGTCAAGAAAAAACCAGTCCTGATTGAGTATAACAAGGTCCTGATGCGAGTACTCTTAAAGTCCTGATCAGGCACTTAACAAGGCACCCTGGTCGAGTATAGCAAAGTCCCTGATCCGTTATAACAAAGTCCCTGTCCAGGCATAACAAAGGCACCCTGGTCGAGTATAACAAAGTCTCCTGATCGAGTATAACAAAGCCCCTGATCGAGTACAACAAAGCCCCGGATCGAGCATAACAAAGGCCCCTGGTCGAGCATAACAAAGTCCCATGGTCGAGTATAACAAAGTCTCCATGTCAACAGAAACAAAGTCCCCTGGTCGAATATAACAAAGTCCCCTGATCGAGTATAACAACGTCCCCTGATCGAGTATAACAAAGTCCCCTTATCGAGTATAACAAAAAGGCTCCTCGTCGAGCATAACAAAGTCCCCTGGTCGAGTAAAACAAAGTCTCCTGATCGAGTAAAACAAAGTCCCCTGGTCGAGTATAACAAATTCCCATGATCGAGCATAACAAAGGCACCCTGGTCGAGCATAACAAACTCCCCTGGTAGAGTAAAATAAAGTCCCCTGATGGAGTATAACAATGACCTCTGATCGAGTAAAACAAAGTCCCCTAGTCAAGTATAACAAAGGCCCCTAATCGAGTATAACAAAGACCTCTGATTGAGTATAACAAAGTCCCCTGAGCGAATAAAAAAAAGGCCCCTGGTCAGGCTGCTAAAGTCCCTGGTCGAGTATGCCAAAGTCCCCCTAATCGAAGGTAAAAACAAAGTCCCTGGTTGAGTATAACAAAATCCCTGATCGAGGTGAAACAAAAGTCCCCTGGTCGAAAGAGTATAACAAAGTTCCCTGATCAGGTAAAACAAAAGTCCCCTGGTCGAGTAAACAAAGTCCTGATCTAGGTATAACAAGTCCCCTAATGAGAGTATAACAAGTCCGCCAATCAGCAGGTATAACGAGGCCCTGATCGAGTATAACAAAGTCCCACTCATCGGGTATAACAAAGCCCACAGTCAAAGGCATAACAAAGGCCCTGGTCGCAGGCATAACAAGAGCTTGAACCGAGTATAACAAAGTCCCTAATCGAGAGAAACAAAAGTCCCCTGATCGAGTATAACAAAGGCCCCTGATCGAGTATAACAAAGTCCCCTGATCGCGTATAACAAAGCCCCGGATCGAGCATAACAAAGGCCCCTGGTCGAGCATAACAACGTCCCCTGGTCGAGTATAACAAAGTCCCCTGATCGAGAGAAACAAAGTCCCCTGGTTGCATATAACAAAGTCACCTGATCGAGTATAACAAAGTCCCTTGATCGAGTATAACATAGTCCCCTGATCGAGTATAACAAAAAGGCTCCTGGTCGAGCATAACTAAGTCCCCTGGTCGAGTATAACAAAGTCTCCTGATCGAGTAAAACAAAGTCCCCTGGTCGAGTATAACAAAGTCCAATGATCGAGTATAATAAAGCCCCCTGATCGAGAAAAACAAAGTCCCCTGATTGAGTATAACAAAGTCCCCTGATTGAGTATAACAAAGTCCCCTGATCGAGCATAACAAAGGCACCCTGGTCGAGTATAACAAAGTCCCTGATCGAGTATAACAAAGGTCCCTGATCGAGCACTTCTTTCTGCAAGGCACCCTGGTCGAGTATAACAAAGTCTCCTGATCCGGAGTATAACAAGCCCCTGATCCGGAGTATAACAAAGCCCCGGATCACAGAGCATAACCAGGCCCTGTGGTCGGGCATAACAAAGTCCCCTGGTCAGGTATAACAAAAGTCTCCATGTCAGCAAAACAAAGGTCCCTGGTCGAGATATAGCCAAAGTCCTGATCAAGAACAACAAAGTCCCCTAATCGAGTATAACAAAGTCCCCTTATCGAGTATAACAAAAAAGGCTCCTCGTCGAGCATAACAAAGTCCCCTGGTCGAGTAAAACAAATTCTCCTGATCGAGTAAAACAAAGTCCCCTGGTCGAGTATAACAAATTCCCATGATCGAGCATAACAAAGGCACCCTGGTCGAGCATAACAAAGTCCCCTGGTAGAGTATAATAAAGTCCCCTGATGGAGTATAACAACGACCTCCGATCGAGTATAACAAAGTCCCCTGATCGAGTATAACAAAGTCCCCTCGTCGAGCATAACAAAGGCCCCTGGTCGAGTATAAAAACGTCCCCTGGTCGAGTATAACAAAGTCCCCTGATCGAGTAAAACAAAGTCCCCTGGTCGAGTATAACAAAGTCCCCTAATTGAGTATAACAAAGTCCTCAGATCGAGTATAACAAAGTCCCCTGGTCGAGCATAACAAAGGCCTCTGGTCGAGTATAAAAACGTCCACTGGTCGAGTATAACAAAGTCGCCTGGACGACTATAACAAAGTCCCATGATCGAGTATAACAAAGCCCCCTCATCGAGTATAACAAAGTCCCCTGATCGAATATAACAAAGCCCCCTGCTCGAGTAAAACAAAGTCCCCTTATTGAGTATAACAAAGTCCCCTGATCGAATATTACCAAGCCCCCTGCTCGTGTAAAACAAAGTCCCCTGATTGAGTATAACAAAGTCCTCTGAACAAGTATAACAAAGTCACATGATCGAGTTTACCAAAGTCCCTTGATCGAGTATAACAAAGGCCCCTCATCGAGTATAACAAAGACCCTGAACGAGTACAACAAAATCCCCTGATCGAGTATAACAAAGTCCCCTGATCTAGTATAACAAAGAACCGGATCGAGCATAACAAAGGCCCCTGGTCGAGCATAACAAAGTCCCCTGGTCGAGAGAAACAAAGTCCCCTGGTCGAGTATAACAAAGTCCCCTGATCGAGTATAACAAAGCCCCCTCATCGGGAAAAACAAAGTCCCCTGATTGAATATAACAAAGTACTCTGATCGAGTAAAACAAACTCCCCTGGTCGAGTAAAACAAAGACCCCTCATCGAGTATAACAAAGTCCCGTGATCGAGTATAACTAGGTCCCCTAATCGAGTATAACAAAGGCCCCTAATCGAGTATAACAAAGTCCCCTGATCGAGTGTAACAAAGCCCCTGGTCGAATATAACAAAGTCCCCTGATCGAGTATAACAAAGTCCCCTGATCGAGTATAACAAAGTCCCCTTATCGAGTATAACAAAAAGGCTCCTCGTCGAGCATAACAAAGTCCCCTGGTCGAGTAAAACAAGTCTCCTGATCGAGTAAAACAAAGTACCCTGGTCGAGTATAACAAAGTCCCCTGATCGAGTATAACAAAGCCCCCTGATAGAGAAAAACAAAGTCCCCTGATTGAGTATAACAAAGTCCCTTGATCGAGTATAACAAAGTCCCCTGATCGAGCATAACAAAGGCACCCTGGTCGAGTATAACAAAGCCCCCTGATCGAGTATGACAAAGTCCCATGAACGAATATAACAAACTCACCTGATGGAGGATAACAAAGTCCCCTGAATGAGTATAACAAAGGCCCCCAATCGAGTATAACAAAGGCACCTGACCGAGTATAACAAAGTCCCCTGGTCGAGAATAACAAAGTCCCCTGATCGAGTAAGACAAAGTCCCCAGGTCGAGTATAACAGAGTCCCCTGATTGAGTATAACAAACTCCTCTGATAGGGTATAACAAAGTCCCCTGGTCGAGCATAACAAAGGCCCCAGGTCGAGTATAAAAACGTCCCCTGATCGAGCATAACAAAGGCACCCTGGTCGAGTATAACAAAATCACCTGGTCGAGTATAACAAAGTCCCCTGATCGAGTGTACCGAAGGCCCCTGATCGAGTATAACAAAGTCCCGTGATCGAGTATAACAAAGCCCCCTTGATCGAGTATAACAAAGACCCCTGATCAAATATAAAAAGTCCCCTGATTCAGTATAACAAAGTCCCCTCATCGAGTATATCAAATTCAAATGATCGAGCATAACAAAGGCACCCTGGTAGAGTATAACAAAGTCCCCTGGTCAAGTATAACAAAGTCCCCTCATCGAGAGAAACAAAGTCCCTTGGTCGAGTATAACAAAGTCCCCTGATTGAGTATAACAAAGCCCCCTCATCGAGAAAAACAAAGTCCCCGGATTGAGTATAACAAAGTACTCTAATCGAGTAAAACAAAGTCCCCTGGTCGAGTAAAACAAAGTCCCCTGATCGAGTATAACAAAGTCCCCTGATCGAGTATAACAAAGTCCCGTGATTGAGTATAACAAAGGCCCCTGATCGAGTATAACAAAGTCCCCTGATCGAGTATAACAAATTCCCGGATCGAGCATAACAAAGGCCTCTGGTCGAGCATAACAAAGTCCCCTGATCGAGTATAACAAAGTCCCCTGATAGAGAGAAATAAAGTCCCCTGGTTGCATATAACAAAGTCCCCTGATCGAGTATGACAACGTCCCCTGATCGAGTATAGCAAAAGTCCCTGATGATCAGGTATAACAAATTCCCATGATCGAGCATAACAATGGCACCCTGGTCGAGCATAACAAAGTCCCCTGGTCGAGTATAACAAAGTCCCCTGATCGAGTATAACAAAGACCTCTGATCGAGTATAACAAAGTCCCCTGTTCGAGTATAACAAAGCCCCCTGATCGAGTATAACAAAGTCCCCTGATCGGGTATACGAAAGTTCCCTGATCGAGTGTAACAAAGTCCCCTGATCGAGTATAACAAAGTCCCCTGATCCAGTAAAACAAAGTCCGAAGGCGAGTATAACAAAGTCCCCTGATTGAGAGAAACAAAGTCACCTGATCGAGTAAAACAAAGTCCCCTAGTCTAGTATAACAAAAGCCCCTAATCGAGTATAACAAAGACCTCTGATTGAGTATTACAAAGTCCCCTGAGCGAATAAAAAAAGGCCCCTGGTCGAGCATAACAAAGTCCCCTGGTCGAGTATACCAAAGTCCCCTAATCGAGTAAAACAAAGTCCCCTGGTCGAGTATAACAAATTCCTCTGATCGAGAGAAACAAAGTCCCCTGGTCGAGTATAACAAAGTCCCCTGATCGAGTAAAACAAAGTTCCCTGGTCGAGTAAAACAAAGTCCCCTGATCGAGTATAACAAAGTCCCCTAATCGAGTATAACAAAGTCCCCTGATCGAGTATAACAAAGGCCCCTGATCGAGTATCACAAAGTCGCCTGATCGAGTATAACAAAGCCCCGGATCGAGCATAACAAAGGCCCCTGGTCGAGCATAACAAAGTCCCGTGGTCGAGTATAACAAAGTCCCCTAATCGAGAGAAACAAAGTCCCCTGGTTGCATATAACAAAGTCCCCTGATCGAGTATAACAAAGTCCCCTGATCAGGTATAACAAAAAGGCTACTGGTCGAGCATAACTAAGTCCCCTGGTCGAGTATAACAAAGTCTCCTGATCGAGTAAAACAAAGTCCCCTGGTCGAGTATAAAAAAGTCCAATGATCGAGTATAACAAAGCCCCCTGATCGAGAAAAACAAAGTCCCCTGATTGAGTATAACAAAGGCCCCTGATCGAGTATAACTAAGTCCCCTGATCGAGCATAACAAAGGCACCCTGGTCGAGTATAACAAAGTCCCCTGGTCAAGTATAACAAAGTCCCCTGATCGAGTATAACGGAGGGCCCTGATCGAGTATAACAAAGTCTCCTGATCGAGTATAACAAAGCCCGCTTGATCGAGTATAACAAAGCCCCCTCATCAAATATAAAAAGTCCCCAGATT
>NW_024756070.1:0-6142 GCF_018991925.1 Homarus americanus
GTGGTGTGTGGGTGGTGTGTGTCAGATGGTGGTGGTGTGTGATGGTGATGGTGATGTGTGAGGGTGGTGTTGGTGGTGTATGGTGATGATGGGCGATGGTAATGGTGTTGATGGGTTATGGTGGTGGTGATGGTGTTTGTGCGGTGATAGAAGGTAAAGCATTCAATAGCTATGTAGGCTCTGGTTATGGAAGGTGAGAATGAATGAATGGTTGAGTCTGCATTTGTGGTATCGTGTTAAGACCTTGTGATCAGTGTCAAGTAGTTGCATCACCTCACCTTCCCTGACTGAACTGACTGAACTGACATCTTCTCCTGCCTCGAACTTAACACAGCCAGTGACCCATTTATGCTCCACCTGAGAGAGAGAGTAACTAACTAACTCCTCACTGAGAGAATTTTAATCACCACTGACTAAAATGATGTGGCAAACCAATCACACCTTGTTTACACAGCTCACACTGGCCTTTTGGGAACTGTGAACTAGGGTCCCATAGTCCTGGGTACGACAGTGTGAGTAAACAGCACACTTACGTAACCTATATATTACACTGCACTTGATTACCCCTACTTTCTCAACGTTAAAGTTAGGTACTCGTTCATTTGTGAGGATTTTGTGTGATGAGACTGTTCACACTGCTGCTCTGTCTACATATACTGTATTGCCATCCTCTCTCTCTCTCTCCCTTATTTTTTCCCCCTCACCACCCCTCACTCATCCTGTCCTCATCCACCCTCCGTCTCCTCACTCTCTCTCTCCCCCTCACTCACCCTCACCCTCACTCTACCGCCTCTCCCATCACAAACCCTCTTCCCTCACTTACTCCCTCACTCTCACTTCCCCACTCATCCTCTCCTCATCCTCTGTCCCCTCAACCCCTCACCACGACCTCACTCTCCCCTCTATCCACACCTCGGCTTCATATTATTTATACTTTTACATCTTTCTCTCTCTTATTTACTCACTTTTTCTCTCCTTTTTCTCCCACTTCTTTTCTCCACCTTTTTCCCTCTCATAGTTCTTCACGTTTTTCTTTCTTTCTTTTCTTTCTATCTTTTCCTCTCCTCCACCTCCTTTACTCACCTTCACTCACCACCTCACTCCACCACCACCACCTCCTCTTACTCACCCACTTACTTACTTACTTACTCTTACCCCTTTCATCCCTCTCCGTCTGTCTCTCATCCCTCTGTTAGCGGTCCTCGCCCCTCTCCCTCTCCACTTCCTCTCTCCCTCTCCACCTCTCCCTCCTCTCCTCTCTCCTCCCTCCTCCCCTTCATAATTCTCTTTGCGTTCTTCCATTAAGCACATTTAGATTCCCTCACCTCCACGCCTCTCACTCAGCTTCACGCCCTCTCCACCAGTCCCGCGATCTCTCACTCAGTCTCACGCCCCTTCTCACTGAGTCCCATGCCCCTCACCACCATGCCCCCCACCACCATGCCCCACACTCACCACAGCCCCCTCACCACCACGCCCCCCCACCACCACGCCCCCACCACCATGCCCCCCCACCCACCATGCCCCTCACCCACCACGCCCCCACCCACCACACCCCCCACCACCACGCCCCCACCCACCATGCCCCTCACTCACCACACCCTCACCCACCACGCCCCTCACCCACCACACCCCCACCACCACGCACCCCCACTCACACCATGCCCCTCACCACCATGCCCCCACCACCATGCCCCCCACCACCATGCCCCCACCACCACACCCCACCACCATGCCCCTCACCCACCATGCCCCCCACCATGCCCCCCACCACCATGCCCCCACCACCATGCCCCCCACCACCACGCCCCCCACCACCACGCCCCCCACCCCACCACGCCCCCCACCACCATGCCCCTCACCCACCATGCCCCACCACCACACCACGCCCCCCACCCACCACGCCCCCACCACCACGCCCCCACCACCATGCCCCCCACCCACCACGCCCTCACCACCACGCCCCACCACGCCCTCACCACCACATGCCCCTCACCCACCACATGCCCTCACCTCACCACGCCCCCCACCACCATGCCCCTCACCACCATGCCCCTCACCACCATGCCCCCCACTCACCACACCCCTCACTCCCCCCGCTACCCTACCCCACGCCTCCTCACCTCCCTCATTCTCTCACCCATTTAATTTTTTACCCTGTCTCTAACTCTCCCCTTACTTCCTTACTCTCACTTTCCTTTACTCTGTCTTTATCTCCTCACCCCCCACTTTGTTCCCACTTCCCTCGTCCCCCTGCAGAACCCCACCTGGGCACTCACCTCCCTCACTCCTCGTCCCCCTGCAGAACTCCACTGGGCACTTACCTCCCCCACTTCCCTCGTCCCCTGTAGAACCCACCTGGCACTCACCTCCCTCACTTCCCTCGTCCCCTGCAGAACTTACTGCACCCTCCCTTCAAGCAAGTCCCTCTGTCCTCCCCCTCACCAACCTCTATTCTCTCCGCACCCAATCCCACACTTCCCTCATCGTTGCTCACTCCCTCAGTCAGCACCTCACTTCCCCAACTTACTCCATCATCTTCCAGTCCTCCCTCTTCACCACTCACCAAATCACACTCCTCCTCCTCTCCACCACTCACCAAACTCTCCTCTGATGTTCCCCAGAGAGAAACCCACAGTTAGTCCTTTCTTCCCCTTCCCCACACTTTCGTTTTAGGGGCATCTCCTCCCCTCTCTCCTCCCCTCTTCTTTCATTCTCTCCCTCCCTCCCTCATCCCTCCTTTTCCCTCCACTCTTTTTCCCCCCACCCCCTTCCTACCCCCATCTCCCATTTCCTTCCTTCTATCCCCCCTGTCCTCTCCCCACCCATCTCCCCTCCTTCTCCACTCACCCTTTCCCTCTCCCTCATCCTTTCCTACCCTCCCACCCCCTTCCTCCCCCATCCCCTTCTTCCTCCCATCACCCCCTTCCTCCCCATCCCTTTTCTTCCTACCTCCCACCCCCCTTCTTCCTACCTCCCACCTTCCCTCCCCATCCCCCTTCTTCCTACCTCCCAACCCCCTCTCCCCATCCCCTTCTCTTCCCTCCCATCACCCCCTTCCTCCCCATCCTTCTTCCCCTCCCATCACCCCCTTCCTCCCCCATCCCTTCTCTTCCTACTCCATTCTCCTCCCCATCCCCTCTCTTCCCTCCATCACCCCCTCCCCCTACATATTTGCCAGCCTACCTTTACCTGATCAGGTTAATTCATCTCCTAATCCCCTCAACCACTCCGAGTTTTCAAAAGTAGTCACTAACTTTCCTTTTAACTTACTATACAATGAGGAGTTTTAATGATCTATTTTATAATTTGTTCTTCTTCTCGGTAGCAACTTCATGAAAATTAAGGAAGGTATTGCTTGTTTTTCTTTTATTCGGTTTGAGTTGTTTTGTAGAAAAGACTTTGTTTTTTAGTTGTTTATAGAAGTAAATGGATGTAGGTGGTTGTTCCAATTGTTTTTGATGATAATAATAATAATAATAATAATAATAATAAAGTGGTTTATTTTCGCACATAATAATGAAACAACCAGATTACAGTTAACAAAGAAATTATATAAGCCGTTACATACAGTACAGATAAAAATACAAACCAATATGGTGACTACATGACAAATACAGATATTAATACAACGAGAGTAACACCTGCTTGTAACACTTGAACAGTTAATTAGGTGGATGGAAGGGGTTAATAGGCAGGTAAGCGTAATTTGGTAACTATGAGAAATAGTACCTAACGTAACCTAACCTTAACGGTGGGGGCAAGGTAGGGTGGTGAGGGACAAGGTAGGGGTGGCGTGAGGACAAGGTAGGTGGCGTGAGGGACAGGTAGGGTGGCGTGAGGGACAAGGTAGGGTGGCGTGAGGCAAGGTAGGGAAGTGAGGGGCAAGGTAGTGTGAAGTGTGAGGGCAAGGTAGTGTGAATGAGGGGCAAGGTAGTGGGAAGTGAGGTAAAGGTAGGTATGAATTGAATTGAGCAGTTTATTTCATGAAAAACACAGATACAGAGTGGATAACAATAATAACATGATAACAGGCCAGTGAGAACCTGAGCTCTTTGGGCACCTGATATATACTATACCTTATCTCAAAGGAAGTATTATGTAACATTTAGTATCATCTGGAATAGTACAATAGCATGGTATATAAGAATCTCATGATGTTACCACATTATCACTTCAATATGTATTATTTTATTTATTTATTATTTTATATTTTTTATATTATAAGTATATACATAAATTACAAATTTAAAAAACTAAGTGTATTGGGAGCAGTACAACCTGGGTTGTACAGTAATAAAGTTGAACAAGAGGACAGAGCTGTCAGGATTATGTCTAGTTGGCAAATATGTTTATTGCAATGGTAATTACTTATTTATTTACATGATTTTCCGATAAACGGTTTGATGGTGCAATAAAGCAGGTACTGTAAAATATAGAGTGCAAAATACTTAGACAATAGGAGCATCAATAATATAAATGAGAAAAATGCAAATACCAAGTAAATAAATAAATAAAAGCAATGAAAAAAAAAGTAGTTAGTGTGAGTAAGCCCAGCTGTGACCTATGACCTGTGAGGCTGTGACCCTGGGAGGAGGCAGGCACCAGGCCTGGGAACCGTAATTATATGTAACTTGACCTCATTTTCTTTAATTCAATAAAGTTAAACCTTTGGTGGTTTAGGAAGATGGGCAGCTGGTGCGGGAGGTAGAGAAGCTGAGTGCGGGAGGTAAACAACTAGTGCGGGAGGTAGACAACTGTGGGAGGTAGACAGCTGGTGCAGGAGGTAGATGGCTGAGTGCAGGAGGTAGACAGCTGGTGCGGGAGGTAGACAGCTGGTATGGGGGAGGTAGACAGCTTGTGCGGGAGGTAAACAGCTGGTGCGGGAGGTGGGCAGCTGGCAAAGGGGAGGTGGGCAGCTGAGCTGGTAGGGGAGGTGGGCAGCTGGTGCGGGAGGTGAACAGCTGGTGCAGGGAGGTAGACAGCTGGTGTGGGGAGGAGACAGCTGGTGAGGGAGGAGTGACAGCTGGTGCAGGAGGTGGGCAGCTGGTGCAGGAGGTGGAGCAGCTGGTGCGGGAGGTAGACAGCTGGTGCAGGAGGTGAACAGCTGTGGGAGGGAGACAGCTAGTGCGGAGGTAGACAACTGGTGCGGGGTAGATAGCTGGTGCAGGGGAGGGAGTGAACAGCTGGTGCGGGAGTAGACAGCTGGTGCAGGAGGTAGACAGCTGGTGCGGGAGGTAGATAGCTGGTGCGGGAGGGTGGACAGCTGGTGCAGGTAGACAGCTGGTGAGGTAGACAGCTGGTGAGGGAGGGAGACAGCTGGTGAGGGAGGGGACACCACCAAAACAGCTGGTGCAGGAGGTGAACAGCTGGTGCAAACTGGAGGGAGATAGACAGCTGGTGGGGGAGTGGAGCAGCTGGTGCAGGAGGTAGACAGCTGGTGCAGGGAGTAGACAGCTGGTGAGGGAGGGTAGACAGCTGGTGCAGGAGAGTAGACAGCTGGTGGAGGTGTGGGAGAGTAGACAGCTGGTGGGGAGGTGGTGACAGCTGGTGCGGGAGAGACAGCTGGTGCAGGGAGTAGACAGCTGGTGCGGGAGGTAGACAGCTGGTGCGGAGGTAGGAGGTCACTGTAGGGAGTGACAGCTGGTAGGAGGAGGTGAACAGCTGTGCGGGAGGAGTAGACAGCTGGTGGAAGGAACCAGCTGGTGCGGGAGGTGGACAGCTGGTGCAGGAGGTAGACAGCTGGTGCGGGAGGTAGACAGCTGGTGAGGGGAGGGAAGACAGCTGGTGAGGGAGGAGACACGAGGGAGGAGACAGCTGTAACAGCTGGGCAGGGGAGGTAGACAGCTGGTGCAGGAGGATGAACCAGCTGGTGCAGGGAGGTGAACAGCTGGTGCGGGAGGTAGACAGCTGGTGCGGGAGGTGGACAGCTGGTGCGAGAGGGAGCAGCTGGTGCAGGGAGGTGAACAGCTGAGGCAGGAGGGTGAACAGCTGGTGCAGGAGGTGGAACAGCTGGTGCAGGGAGGTAGACAGCTGGTGCGGGAAGATGAGCAGCTGTGCGGGAGGGTGAACCAGCTGGTGGGGAGGGCAGCTGGTGAGGAGGAGACAGCTGGTGAGGGGAGGGAGACAGCTGGTGAGGGGG
>NW_024756071.1:0-29051 GCF_018991925.1 Homarus americanus
ATATACGATGATGGATGGTGTTATATGTAGTGATGATGGGTGGTGTTATATGTAATGATGATGGATGGTGTTATATGCAGTGATGATGGATGGTGTTATATATAGTGATGATGGATGGGGTTTTATTTTGTGTTGATGGGTGGTGTTATATGTAGTGATGATGGATGGTGTTATATGAAGTGATGATGGATGATGTTACATGTACTGATGATGGATGGTGTTATATGTAGTGATGATGGATCGTGTTACATGTAGTGATAATGGATGATGTTATATGTAGTGATGATTGATGGTGTTATATGTAGTTATGATTGATGGTGTTATATGTAGTGATGATGGATGGTGTTATATGTAGTGGTGGTGGTGACGGTGGTAGTGTCGCGATCCCACTACCCTTTATACTTGGGGAGTGAATCCTACCCCAAGTTATTAACAAATAAAGGTACAAACAGGGAACACGGCAATAATTATCTCCACCAAATACCTACTCAACTAAATGTACTTGAAAAAGTAAGAACAGTTGAAATAAGTGAATTACAAAATGGAAGATAATTAATTAATTCAATTTATGTTTTAAAGGGAGTAATGATTAACAAACATGAATTTAAGTGAATAAGTAATTGTATAATAAAATAAGAGTGATGCCGGAAGGGCGAAACTATACTGTAAGGAGTTAGACCAAACAAATATTACTTAACATTACTATATTACACAAGACATACGAAATATATATATACAACAATCAATACAAAATTATTATCCCTACCAAACAGGAGATACCTTACCACCAGGATCCCTTCCTAGGCCTAACTAAACGTGTCACTAATACCTGATACCCCTAGGGCATTGCAGAGACTTGATAAAGCACTAGACAAAGGTCAAATCTAGAGAACGAATAGACACGTCTAACCTATGCCACGGATTTTCGCTACTGAGGAGCGTGGGCACGCCGAGCAGCGCGTCTCACGTGATCCAGACATTTGCTAGATATTTTATATAATTAATTAACATTACTCTTGAGTTGACTTAACAGAGTAAGACAATGATGCATATAAATTACATACATAAATATACAATCAACCTAAGTAACTAAGAACAATAATAATATAATAAGTACAATTAACAAATTATTAGTAGCTTGTGTGAAATGGAAGCGTGAACAGATGCAGCGAGTTGCCGAGCGCTCAGGCACGTGACACCTCCCCCAAAAAAGTGAGCTTACAACTAACTGGAAGCGAAAATGGATATACAGCTACACAGTGAAAGTAATAACTAACACAATTGGTTTAAATCAATATGAAGCAAAATAATTCATAATATAAACACAAGGTACTCAATGACAATAAAACAAAAAATAATTTGCATATAGACATAGTTACTAAATAATCAGACTCGAGAAAGTGCATCAGCCAACACGTTCTCTTTTCCGCGGATATGGGAAATGTTCAAGTTATAGGGCTGAAGTGATAGAGCCCACCTCAAAAGTCTTTGGTTGGTATGTTTCATCTTGTCAACAAAAGTAAGTGGGTTATGATCAGTGAACACTTGAATGGGATAAGCAGTGCTGCCAATATATACTTTGAAGTTTTCTAGTGCCATGATCAGTGATAAAGCCTCCTTTTCAATGGTGGCATAGTTTCTTTGATATTTATTAAATTTTCTAGAAAAATAGCACAGCGGATGAAGCACGTGATCACTCTCACCCTCTTGCAGAAGCACAGCACCGGCGCCAATTTCACTGGCGTCGACATGGAGAGTGAACTGTTTCTGGAGGTCAGGTGCAAGTAGTACAGGAGCATTTGCCAGCAGGGATTTAAGATTCTCAAAAGATTCCTGGCAAGCCGTAGTCCACTTGAAGGTTTTCTTGCCACTCAGCAGGTCAGTCATGGGAGAGGCAACGGAGGAGAAGTTTGGACAAAAACGGCGGTAGTACCCCGCCATACCCAGCAACCTCATCACACTCTTCTTATCGCCTGGCACTGGATACTGTTGAATTGCCTCAATTTTGGCTGCTATAGGCTGGACTTCCCCTTGTCCGACCACATGCCCCAAGAAAGTGACGTGGGCATGGCCGAACTCAGTTTTGACGAGGTTCACCGTCAGCTTGCTTGCAGCCAGTACGGAGAAGAGGGCTTGTAGACGACTCATGTGATCTTCCCAGGAACTGCTGAAGACGATAAGGTCGTCTAGGTAACAGCGGACACCTTCCAGACCAGACGTGATGAAATTCATGAGGCGTTGAAAGGTTGCAGGGGCGTTCCGCATACCAAACGGAAGGACTGTGAATTGGTACAACCCCTCAGGAGTGACAAAAGCAGAGATGGCCCTGGAGCGTTCAGTCAGTCTTATCTGGTAGTAGCCCTGGAGGAGATCCAATTTGGTCACGTACCTTGCCTGTCCAAGATCGTCGATCACATCGTCGATGCGTGGCAAGGGATAACCATCGGGTTCAGTGACGGCATTTACCTTGCGGTAATCCACACACAGCCGCATTGACCCATTCGGCTTTGGAACTAGAACAACAGGGGATGCCCATGGACTGATGCTGGGTTCGACGAGGCCTAGCTCTTGAAGACGCTGTACCTCGGCTCGCACACACTCCCGCTTGAAGGCATTAAGACGGTAGGGACGCTGTCGGATTGGCTTGGCTCCCCTGGTCTCAACGTCATGCTCCAGCACTGAACAAGAGAGTGGGTAATCACCAACTATAATAAGATACTCCTGTAATAGAGACTTTATATTATTGGCTTGGTCACTAGAGAGATGACACAACTTAGCACTGGGGTCCTCCAAGATAGTAGAGTTTTCAACTTTTACACTAGACCCATTCATTATTTCAGAAAAACACTGATCTTTATCATCCTTACACTCTGGCACAATGATACAATTTGGCAAGGATTGATCAACACAAGCAACTGCTTTTCCCAGGGTTTCGTTACGAACGTGATATGACTTTAAAAGATTGACATGGATAAGGCGTTTTTTCTTACGCCGTTCAGGGGTGCTAATCACATAATTCACGGACCCCTGTTTTTCTAGTACTTCATATGGACCACTGTATTTGGATTTAAAAGGGTGATCATGTAAGGGCAGGAAGGCCAACACCTGCTCCCCAACTTGGAATTCTCTAGGTTTTGCCTGATGGGCCTTATCAAAATGCAGTTTCATTTTCACCTGAGCACACCTTAAGTTGGACTGGGCAAGTTCTACAGCCAGACGCAACTTCTCCTTGAATTGGACCACATATGAAGCTAAGGGCGTCGCGCTCTGATCACTCAACCAACACTCTTTTAACACCTTAAGAGGCCCTCGCGCCTCATGTCCATAGACGAGCTGGAAGGGCGAGAATCCTAGCGACTCTTGTTTACTGTCCCGAACAGCAAACAAAAGCAGGTCAACTCCCTCGTCCCAATCCTTCCCAGTCTCCAGACAGAAGGTGCGCAACATGAGTTTTAGTGTCTGGTGAAATCTCTCTACCACCCCCTGTGACTGAGGGTGATAGGCCGAAGACCTCAACTGCCGGACTCCCAGGGTTTGCATTACCTGATTAAACAACCGGGAAGTAAAATTGGAACCCTGATCTGACTGCACCACTGTAGGAAGGCCTACTTGAGTGAAGAAGTGGGTTAAGGCTTTGATAACATTCTTCGCTGTGATGCGGCGCAAGGGAATGGCTTCAGGATAACGGGTTGCACAATCAATAATGGTTAGCAAGAACTGATGACCACGAGGGGTCTTAGGTAAGGGACCGACACAATCTATGACCACCTTACTAAAGGGCTCTTCAATGACTGGGATAGGCTGCAGAGGGAATGGTTTAACACTGGGGTTCGGTTTCCCCGCTACCTGACAATCATGGCAAGTGCGACAGTAAGAGCTGACGTCTTTCTTCATCCTAGGCCAAAAGAACTGGGATAAAATTTTTGCATAAGTCTTCCTAACTCCTAAATGACCACCCACCCCATCATGAGCGATACTAAGTATGTCCTGCCGCAAAGGTTTGGGAATAACAACTTGATGATGAACTAACCAAGGGTGATTGGCAGGAGAATTGGAGGGACGGAACTTCCGCATTAATACACCAGACCTAGTGTAGTAGCAATTTGATTCTTGCTCAGCTTCTGTCTCAGTGACTGACCTATTGAGAAAACCTACCAGCTCAGGATCCCCTGCTTGTAGCTCAATAAACTTACTCCTAGTGATGGGAGAGGAACCAAAACTAGTGACATCTGGGTTCCTATCTCCATCAGAACTACTCTGGAGGTTACCTGGTGGTGGGGAATCCTCAAAGAATTCACTGAGACCAAGATCAGTATGGTCCGGCTGAACAAGATTATCCTCGGACTTCTCACAGTCCTGGAGGGAAACTTCATCAACTTCACTAGTCTCTTCTACCTCTGTACTGCGGCTCATGCTACGGGTCACAGCACACGCAGGGAACAACCCTGGAAAGTCTACTTCTAACTGCACAGTATTATTCTCGGCAGTGGGACAAGATGAGATCACAACATTAGGGAACATCATGTCGCCAACAAGGTCATTTCCTATCAATAGAGAGACCCCTCCTACAGGTAAGCTATCTACTACTCCTAACGTGACATAACCTGACTTTATGGATGACCGCAGGTACACTTGACAAAGGGGAATACGCGACCCACCGGTCAAACCGTTCACCAGCACCCAGCTACCAGTATAGCATGAATCCAGGAATGGAGCAGCTTCTTTAGTAACAAGAGATAAGGCTGAGCCTGTGTCTCTCAAGAGTTTAACAGAAATGGGTTGACTGAATTGATCCAAAGCTAAGGAACCAGGAGAACAAAATGGTTCAAAGGTTGATATCATAGAAGAGGGGGAAGCATTCAGGGCAACAGTCTGACTGAGGGCAGTGACACAGGGCTCCAATAATTTCTCCGATTGCTCGGCCACCCTGACCAAAAGAGTGGGGGATCCTTGGTGAGAGGAATTTCTTTTCTTTAACTTGAGACAGTCGCTGATGACATGTCCTGGCTTCTTACAGTACCTGCAACTAGAGTTTGTCTCACCAGTAGGAGTAGATCCACCTGTCCCATGGACCATGGGCTCACCTGGGGTAGATGATGCAGAACCTGAGGGTCGGGTCGGTATGACAAGAGGCAGGGACCCCGATGTAGATGTTGGTGTGGGCCGCTTGAAGGAAGTGAAGGACTGGGACATGGGAGCATAAGACCTGGAATTTACATTTCTATTAGTTAAGGAATAATGGTCAGCCACTGGACCAGCATCAGCCAGGGTACAGATACCTCTCTGATCCAAGTGTGCTCGAATGTCGCCTGGGATACACTTTCTAACCTCCTCTAGCAGGATTAGTTCAACAAGCTTGTCATGTTCTACATGGGCAGGGCAGACTCACTTTCAATCCACCTCCGACAAAGAACCTGTTTCTGCCTGAAGAACTCCACAAATGTTTGTTTGTCAGTCTTCCGGCAGTTACGGAACTGTTGCCGGTAGGCTTCAGGAACAAGTTTATAGGCGCTCAAAACCGCGGACTTAACAAGGGCATAGTCTCGACATTGATCCTCAGAGAGGGCAGAAAACACATCTAATGCTTTACCAGTGAAAGATCTATAAATAAGTTGAGACCATTGAGAAACAGGCCACTTGTTAAGTCGGGCAATTTTCTCAAAAAGAGAGAAGAATTTGTCTGGTTCTTCCTCATTAAATTTAGGAACACTGTTGAGACATTTGTCTACACTGAATGTTGAAGTATTACTACCTTGAGCCAAACCTCGTTGTTTGAGAGTTTCCAGCTCCACCTCGAGTCTTTTGAGTTCAACTTGTAAGGCCAAATTACTTGGTGTAACAATTTCCTCTGAATTTCCCGACGGTTGGGCTATGATTTCATTGTCAATAAGGTAGTTGAGGACAGCCTCTTCTAAACTAGACTTATTCATGGAAGAGCGGCCTTCTACTTCATAATAAGCAGCGAGGGATTGCCACTCTGCCTTAGTAAGCCCCTTCAGTACTTCGGCTGAAGGTGAAGCCAAAAAGCTTTCCAGGTCAAACATGTTGAATTCAAAATCGAGTAGCGAAAAAAGTAACCGTGGCAGCTAAGCTAACTAGCTAGCTAATTAATAATGTCAAAATGCAATAAACTGTGAAACACAGCAAGGGATTAACCAAACACCTGGTACACAAGATAAGGGTTAACTCACCAGTAGCTTAAGCAATAGCAGGAGCAATATAAATGAACACTGTGAACACAGCAACTTGCATCCAAAAATACTTAACGATGAAACAACACCTGGCGAGTAACAACACTTGATATGACGCAACAATGGCGGTTAGCTCCCGGACAGGCCCCCAACTTGTCGCGATCCCACTACCCTTTATACTTGGGGAGTGAATCCTACCCCAAGTTATTAACAAATAAAGGTACAAACAGGGAACACGGCAATAATTATCTCCACCAAATACCTACTCAACTAAATGTACTTGAAAAAGTAAGAACAGTTGAAATAAGTGAATTACAAAATGGAAGATAATTAATTAATTCAATTTATGTTTTAAAGGGAGTAATGATTAACAAACATGAATTTAAGTGAATAAGTAATTGTATAATAAAATAAGAGTGATGCCGGAAGGGCGAAACTATACTGTAAGGAGTTAGACCAAACAAATATTACTTAACATTACTATATTACACAAGACATACGAAATATATATATACAACAATCAATACAAAATGATTATCCCTACCAAACAGGAGATACCTTACCACCAGGATCCCTTCCTAGGCCTAACTAAACGTGTCACTAATACCTGATACCCCTAGGGCATTGCAGAGACTTGATAAAGCACTAGACAAAGGTCAAATCTAGAGAACGAATAGACACGTCTAACCTATGCCACGGATTTTCGCTACTGAGGAGCGTGGGCACGCCGAGCAGCGCGTCTCACGTGATCCAGACATTTGTTAGATATTTTATATAATTAATTAACATTACTCTTGAGTTGACTTAACAGAGTAAGACAATGATGCATATAAATTACATACATAAATATACAATCAACCTAAGTAACTAAGAACAATAATAATATAATAAGTACAATTAACAAATTATTAGTAGCTTGTGTGAAATGGAAGCGTGAACAGATGCAGCGAGTTGCCGAGCGCTCAGGCACGTGACAGTAGTGACAGTGGTAGTGGTGGTGATAGCAATATGTTTGTGGTGATAGTGGTGGTGGTAGAGACTGGTTAATAGTAGTGGTAATGATGGTGGTGGTAATGATGATGGTGGTAGTAGTGGTGGTAGTGATGATGGATGGTGTTATATGTAGTGATGATGGATGGTGTTATATGTAGTGATGATGGATGATGTTATATGTAGTGATGATGGATGGTGTTATATGTAGTGATTATCGGTGATGTTATATATAGTGATGATGGATGGTGTTATATATAGAGATGATGGATGGTGTTATATGTAGTGATGATGGATGGTGTTATATGTAGTGATGATGGATGATGTTATATATAGTGATGATGGATGGTGTTATATATAGTGATGATGGATGGTGTTATATGTACTGATGATGGCTGGTGTTATATGTAGTGATGATGGATGGTGTTATATGTAGTGATGATGGATGGTATTATATGTAGTGATGATGGATGATGTTATATATAGTGATGATGGATGGTGTTATATGTAGTGATGGAGGATGGTGTTATACGTAGTGATGATGGATGGTGTTATATGTAGTGATGATGGATGATGTTATATGTAGTGATGATGGATGGTGTTATATATAGTGATGATGGATGGTGTTATATATAGTGATTATGGATGGTGTTATATGTAGTGATGATGGATGGTGTAATATGTAGAGATGATGGATGATGTAATATATAGTGATGATGGATGATGTTATATATAGTGATAATGGATGGTGTTATATATAGTGATGATGGATGGTGTTATATGTAGTGGTGATGGATGGTATTATATGTAGTGATGATGGATGTTATATGTAGTGATGATGGATGATGTTATATGTAGTGATGATGGATGGTGTTATATATAGTGATGATGGATGATGTTATATGTAGTGATGATGGATGGTGTTATATATAGTGATGATGGATGGTGTTATATGTAGTGATGATGGATGATGTTATATGTAGTGATGATGGATGGTGTTATATAGTGATGATGGATGTTATATATAGTGATTATGGATGGTGTTATATGTAGTGATGATGGATGGTGTAATATGTAGAGATGATGGATGATGTAATATATAGTGATGATGGATGATGTTATATATATAGTGATAATGGATGGTGTTAGATATAGTGATGATGGATGGTGTTATATGTAGTGGTGATGGATGGTATTATATGTAGTGATGATGGATGTTATATGTAGTGATGATGGATGGTGTTATATGTAGTGATGATGGATGATGTTATATATAGTGATGATGGATGGTTTTATATGTAGTGATGATGGATGGTGTTATATGTAGTGATGATGGGTGATGTTTTATATAGTGATGATGGATGGTGTTATATATAGTCATGATGGATGATGTTATATATAGTGATGATGGATGGTGTTATATATGGTGATGATGGATGGTGTTATATGTAGTGATGATGGGTGGTGTTATATGTAGTGATGATGGGTGATGTTATATATAGTGATGATGGATGGTGTTATATATAGTGATGATGGATGGTGTTATATGTAGTGATGCTGGATGGTGTTATATGTAGTGATGATGGATGGTGTTATATGTAGTGATGATGGAGTGTGTTATATGTAGAGATGATGGATGATATAATATATGGTGATGATGGATGATGTTATATATAGTGATAATGGATGGTGTTATATATAGTGATGATGGATGGTGTTATATGTAGTGGTGATGGATGGTATTATATGTAGTGATGATGGATGTTATATGTAGTGATGATGGATGGTGTTATATGTAGTGGTGATGGATGGTATTATATGTAGTGATGATTGATGGTGTTATATGTAGTTATGATGGATGGTGTTATATGTAGTGGTGGTGGTGACGGTGGTAGTGACAGTGGTAGTGGTGGTGATGGTGATGGCAATATGTTTGTGGTGATAGTGGTGGTGGTAGACACTGGTTAATAGTAGTGGTAATGATGGTGGTGGTAATGATGATGGTGGTAGTAGTGGTGGTAGTGATGATGGATGGTGTTATATGTAGTGATGATGGATGGTGGTATATATAGTGATGATGGATGGTGTTATATGTACTGTTGATGGATGATGTTATATGTAGTGATGATGGATGGTGTTATATGTAGTGATTATGGATGATGTTATATATAGTGATGATGGATGGTGTTATATGTAGTGATGGAGGATGGTGTTATACGTAGTGATGATGGGTGATGTTATATATAGTGATGATGGATGGTGTTATATGTAGTGATGATGGGTGATGTTATATATAGTGATTATGGATGGTGTTATATGTAGTGATGATGGATGGTGTAATATGTAGAGATGATGGATGATGTAATATATAGTGATGATGGATGATGTTATATACAGTGATAATGGATGGTGTTATATATAGTGATGATGGATGGTGTTATATGTAGTGGTGATGGAGGGTATTATATGTAGTGATGATGGATGTTATATGTAGTGATGATGGATGGTGTTATATGTAGTGATGATGGATGATGTTATATATAGTGATGATGGATGGTTTTATATGTAGTGATGATGGATGGTGTTATATGAAGTGATGATGGGTGATGTTATATATAGTGATGATGGATGATGTTATATATAGTGATGATGGATGGTGTTATATATAGTGATGATGGTTGGTGTTATATGTAGTGATGATGGGTGGTGTTATATGTAGTGATGATGGGTGATGTTATATATAGTGATGATGGATGGTGTTATATATAGTGATAATGGATGGTGTTATATATAGTGATGATGGATGGTGTTATATGTAGTGGTGATGGATGGTATTATATGTAGTGATGATGGATGTTATATGTAGTGATGATGGATGGTGTTATATGTAGTGGTGATGGATGGTATTATATGTAGTGATGATGGATGTTATATGTAGTGATGATGGATGGTGTTATATGTGGTGACGATGGATGGTGTTATATGTAGTGATGATGCATGGTGTTATATGTAGTGATGATGGATGGTGTTATATGTAGTGATGATGGATGCTGTTATATGTAGTGATGGTGGGTGGTGTTGTATGTAGTGATGATGGGTGATGTTATATATAGAGATGATGGATGGTGTTATATGTAGTGATGATGGATGGTGTTATATACAGTATAGTGGTGATGGATGCTGTTATATGTAGTGATGATGGATGGTGTTATATGTAGTGATGATGGATGATGTTATATATAGTGATGATGGATGGTGTTACATGTAGTGATGAAGGATGGTGTTATATGTAGTGATGATGGATGATGTTATATATAGTGATGATGGATGGTGTTATATATAATGATGATGGATGGTGTTATATGTAGTGATGATGGGTGGTGGTATATGTAATGATGATGGATGGTGTTATATGTGTAATGATTGATTGTCAGACTAAACCTTACAGCCCAGAATTATGCCGCATATAACAGCAAGTACACTACAGACCTCGTGCTACCACCACATTCCGGGTTGACACACCTCAGGTCGACCCAAGGGACTTGACCTCGCCCGCTAATGACGTGAGCCGGGTGACCTACAACCGCACCTAACCAAGACACCTGGGCAGGACCACTCCTGCACACAGCTATCCAGATCAAACCAGTTTAGTGTTAATTGGCAGAGGTCAAAACGCCGGCTGTTCCTCCCCCATATAAAGGCCCTGCAGTCCCGTCCACGGATTATTCTGGTCATACTGATTCTCATTCTGGTTGCTGTCATCTCTCTCCCGTTTGGGTCGTCACTCGGTTCACTAAACAGAGTCACGCACGTCCCCTCCCCAGGTCGGGAGGGAGACCTCCCGACCAGACCACGGCATCGCCAGCTAAGCAGATTCTCCCATAGGAGGCAGCCCAGCCAGCACTCACTGGGCCTACGTCAGGGTACACGTGAGTCTTGTCAGAACGTCCTAGGGTGAGTTACCTACTGTGGGAAGTGTATTCATTCAGGTGTGTCCGAGAGTCAGTGTCAAGTAACGTAAAGCATAATGTGTTAGTACCCCGATATGATAGTGATATTAATGTGTCCATGTCATTGAGTGAATTAATAAATAGTTGTATCGAAGAGGTGTTTAACAAGTTGTCCCTTTAAGAAGTGATATATGTGTATTGACATACGAGATAAGATAAGCGTATTGACACTGAGTAAATAACATCCAGGCCACGCTACCAAGTTTCCTATCTTTGCATTCCTACTCTCTATTCTTTCTTATTTATGTAATTCTCTTCTTGTGAGATTTGTCTCATTATATTGGTGGCAGCGAACTATGAAGTTAACCCACGCCCTCCTCGTCCCTTGTTATTGGTAACAGTGTACTTAAAGTAAACCCGTGCCCTCCCCCGTTAGCCATAGCACCTGGCTCGTTAGTTCAAAAGTGCGTGATAAGAAGTTCCTGCGTAGTAGCGTGAAAAGTGTCCTAGTGTGTCACCGTTACAGCTCAAGTAAATGTCTCTTGTGGTGGTATGTGCGAATTTTTAATAGAAATATGTTCAGTGCTTAACGTAATTTCTCATTGTCACCCGCTATCTGTGGCATTCTCAGTAGCCCAAGTGCAGTTTGATTGTTGGTCAGTGTTAAATGTAGCTATTGTGTTTCAGTGATGAAAGCCGTTTCTGTACTAACTGTTATAACTTAACATGTCTTTTAACCTACATCCTCCTCCCTGTCCTAATCCTCAACTCACCCTCCTTACCCTTCCTCCCATCCCTGCCCCGCCCTGCCCTGCCCCGCCCCTCCGTTCCGTGCCCCTCCCCGCCCGGCAAAGCCTCGGCCTGGCCCGATCAACCACGCCTCGGCTCCTCCCCACCTCACCCGCAACGCACCAGCCTGGCTGGGTCTGGCCAGCCTCGCTTCGCCAAGTGCCGCCCCGCCCCGCCTCGCCCCACCCCGCTCGGGTGACCTCACGTCCTTCTGACCCGCCCCGCCTCGCTTGACCACACTAATCCCCCGTCTTTGTCCCGTAAGCTGTGTGTTGATGATGATGGTTAATATAAAGTAATATTGCGATGAATGCAGAGCTTCACTCAGTGTATTTTTATGCTATTATGATTTGTGATGTACTATTTGACGCGCAGTGATAAATGATATTCAGGGTAGTGAGCAGAGCTTCACTCCCCGACCCAGCCTGATGAGAACATTGTCGTGACGGAAATGATAGTTCCAAACATTGACGTAACGTATAAAGTAAAAATTTTTTTTGCGAATGCACTTCCAACTAATCCATCATTCCTTTAGGATTGTTTCTCTGTCAAATGTCACACACAGTACCACCCATGGCCAGCCGGCCGTCAACCACAGTACATACAAGCAGCGTGAAGAAGCAGCGTGATGAATGCAGCGTGATGAATGCAGTACTCAACCCACCACACACCACGTCACTTCTGTCAAGTCCTCCCTTGGTCTAGGATTAAGAAGATTTTATATTTTTCTACTTTAGGAAGTTAAGGAGTGTGGAATGAATCGCCACACAACGAACCCTGGTGAGCCCAGCCAGGGAGGGATTCACCACTGTGGAAGGTGTAAGACAGGACGGTCTTTGGTCTCGCCGACACTCACATACGGAGGGCGAGCCCTGGTTCGCGGAACCTGCCTTACAGTCATCTAAGGAGACGACAGCCCAAGCAGTGGACCGGCCTTCATCCCGGCCGGAGGGGGCCGACGGCAGATGAACAGAAAATCGTCTGGAATATGTTGAAAATGATGATGTACTAAGAAAAATGGAAGATGGAACAGAAAATTCATCTAGAAGATGTTGAAAATGAGGCTCTAAACGTAGAGGAAGAACGCAGATGGGATAGAAAACTCGTCTGGAATAGTATAGAAACCAGGAGGAAGTGAGAAGAAGTCAGAAGGTGTGGAGAAACGACCTACAAGGGGCGGTATGTGAAGAAAGAAGACAGAAGATGTGCTATGTGAAGAAAGAAGACAAAAGACGTGCTATGTGAAGAAAGAAGACAGAAGATGTGCTGTCCTGACATCACAAGAAAGTCGATGATGAAGGACCAACCGACTACAGCTGCTGAGCTGCCGCCATCCCCTATTTTTCAGATACCAGCTGGATGGAAGACGTGAGCTATGCCGGACCCAACAAATGTACTGATGTTGTTGATGTGTAATAAAAAGATATCAATACCCTAATATGTGAAGTAGGAAAATTTTTTGTGTATTTTGAAGTATTTTCTCTGATTTTTGTCGATGTTCACTACAAAGAATGTCTTTTTTTTTAGTCTCACTTTTTTCTATGAGTTCATCTGATCAATGTTTTGGACTATGAAACACGATGCTGTAGCTATATTACTGACTGAGATGAATTATTATTTTGACATGGGCCGATAAGGAAATGTAACACCTGTTATTGTTTGTAGAATGTGATTTGCAAGTTTGCCTCGGACACTATGCTACATATGAAGGATTTTTTCATTCTATGCTATGTTTCCTTTTTCTCCTGGCATAGAAGCTTTGATCTTGGCGGGAGGTATAGTGAGCTTTGTCAGATCAAACCAGTAGAAAAACATACACCTATGAGATTGTTGTTTGTAAATGTGAGACTATGTTATCGCCCCAGGGATTATCTTTGATACCACACGTGATGTTGCTGTCTATATGTGACATCAGTCTCTGTGATGAAGCTTTGGTCTTGGCGGGAGGTGTAATGATTGATTGTCAGACCAAACCTTACAGCCCAGAATTATGCCGCATATAACAGCAAGTACACTACAGACCTCGTGGTACCACCACATTCCGGGTTAACACATTCCGGGTTAACACATTCAGGTCGACCCAAGGGACTTGACCTCGCCCGCTAATGACGTGAGCCGGGTGACCTACAACCGCACCTAACCAAGACACCTGGGCAGGACCACTCCTGCACACAGCTATCCAGATCAAACCAGTTTAGTGTTAATTGGCAGAGGTCAAAACGCCGGCTGTTCCTCCCCCATATAAAGGCCCTGCAGTCCCGTCCACGGATTATTCTGGTCATACTGATTCTCATTCTGGTTGCTGTCATCTCCCTCCCGTTCGGGTCGTCACTCGGTTCACTAAGCAGAGTCACGCACGTCCCCTCCCCAGGTCGGGAGGGAGACCTCCCGACCAGACCACGGCATCGCCAGCTAAGCAGATTCTCCCATAGGAGGCAGCCCAGCCAGCACTCACTGGGCCTACGTCAGGGTACACGTGAGTCTTGTCAGAACGTCCTAGGGTGAGTTACCTACTGTGGGAAGTGTATTCATTCAGGTGTGTCCGAGAGTCAGTGTCAAGTAACGTAAAGCATAATGTGTTAGTACCCCGATATGATAGTGATATTAATGTGTCCATGTCATTGAGTGAATTAATAAATAGTTGTATCGAAGAGGTGTTTAACAAGGTGTCCCTTTAAGAAGTGATATATGTGTATTGACATAAGAGATAAGATAAGCGTATTGACGCTGAGTAAATAACATCCAGGCCACGCTACCAAGTTTCCTATCTTTGCATTCCTACTCTCTATTCTTACTTAGTTATGTGATTCTCTTCTTGTGAGATTTGTCTCATTATATATGCAGTGATGATGGATGGTGTTATATATAGTGATGATGGATGGTGTTTTATGTTGTGGTGATGGGTGGTGTTATATGTAGTGATGATGGATGGTGTTATATGAAGTGATGATGGATGATGTTATATGTAGTGATGATGGATGATGTTATATGTAGTGATGATGGATGGTGTTATATGTAGTGATGATGGATGGTGTTACATGTAGTGATAATGGATGATGTTATATGTAGTGATGATGGATGGTGTTATATGTAGTGATGATTGATGGTGTTATATGTAGTGATGATGGATGGTGTTATATGTAGTGGTGTTGGTGACGGTGGTAGTGACAGTGGTAGTGGTGGTGATGGTGATAGCAATATGTTTGTGGTGATAGTGGTGGTGGTAGACACTGGTTAATAGTAGTGGTAATGATGGTGGTGTTAATGATAATGGTGGTAGTAGTGGTGGTAGTGATGATGGATGGTGTTATATGTAGTGATGATGGATGGTGGTATATATAGTGATGATGGATGGTGTTATATGTAGTGATGATGGATGGTGTTATATGTAGTGATTATGGGTGATGTTATATATAGTGATAATGGGTGATGTTATATATAGTGATGATGGATGGTGTTATATGTAGTGATGATGGATGGTGTTATATGTAGTGATGATGGATGGTGTTATATGTAGTGATGATGGGTGATGTTATATATAGTGATGATGGATGGTGTTATATGTAGTGATGATGGATGATGTTATTTATTGTGATGATGGATGGTGTTATATGTAGTGATGATGGGTGGTGTTATATGTAGTGATGATGGGTGATGTTATATATAGTTATGATGGATGGTGTTATATGAAGTGATGATGGATGATGTTATATATAGTGATGATGGATAGTGTTATATATAGTGATGATGGATGGTGTTATATGTAGTGATGATGGATGGTGTTATATGTAGTGATGATGGATGGTGTTATATGTAGTGATGATGGATGGTGTTATATGTAGTGATGATGGATGATGTTATATATAGTGATGATGGATGATGTTATATATAGTGATGATGATGGTGTTATATATAGTGATGATGGATGGTGCTATATGTAGTGATGATAGATGGTGTTATATGTAGTGATGATGGATGATGTTATATATAGTGATGATGGATGGTGTTATATGTAGGGATGATGGATGGTGTTATATGTAGTGATGATGGATGGTGTTATATGTAGTGATGATAGCTGGTGTTATATGTAGTGATGATGGATGGTGTTATATGTAGTGATGATGGATGGTGTTATATGTAGTGATGATGGATGATGTTATATGTAGTGATGATGGACGGTGTTATATGTATTGATGATGGATGGTGTTATATGTAGTGATGATGGATGGTGTTATATGTGATGATGGATGGTGTTATATGTAGTGATGATGGATGGTGTTATATGTAGTGATGATGGATGGTATTATATGTAGTGATGATGGATGGTGTTATATGTAGTGATGGTGGATGGTGTTATATGGAGTGATGATGGATGATGTTATATGTAGTGATGATGGGTGGTGTTATATGTGGTGATGATGGATGGTGTTATATGTAATGATGATGGGTGGTGTTCTTTGCAGTGATGATGGATGGTGTTATATGTAGTGATGATGGATGGTGTTACATGTAGTGATGATGGATGGTGTTATATGTAGTGATGATGGGTGGTGTAATATGTAGTGATGATGGATGGTGTTATATGTAGTGATGATGGATGGTATTATATGTAGTGATGATGGATGGTGTTATATGTAGTGATGATGGAAGATGTTATATGTAGTGATGATGGATGGTGTTATATGTAGTGATGATGGATGGTGTTATATGTAGTGATGATGGATGATGTTATATGTAGGGATGATGGATGATGTTTTATGTATTGATCATGGATGGTATTATATGTTGTGATGATGGATGATGTTTTATGTAGTGATGATGGATGATGTTATATGTAGTGATGATGGATGGTGTTATATGTAGTGATGATGGATGGTGTTATATATAGTGATGATGGATGGTGTTATATATAGTGATGAAGGATGGTGTTATATATAGTGGTGATGGATGGTATTATATGTATTGATGATGGATGATGTTATATATAGTGATGATGGATGGACTTATATATAGTGATGATGGATTGTGCTATATGTAGTGATGATGGAAGGTGTTATATGTATTGATGATGGATGATGTTATATAGAGTGATGATGGATGGTGTTATATATAGTGTCGATGGATGGTGTTATATGTAGTTATAATGGATGGTGTTACATATAGTGATAATGGATGATGTTATATGTAGTGATGATGGATGGTGTTATATGTAGTGATGATGGATGGTGTTATATGTAGTGATGATGGATGGTGTTATATGTAGTGATGATGGATGGTGTTATATGTAGTGATGATGGATGGTGTCATATGGAGTGATGATGGATGGTGTTATATGTAGTGATGATGGATGGTGTTATATATAGTGATGATGGATGGTGTTATATGTAGTGATGATGGGTGATGTTATATATAGAGATGATGTATGGTGTTATATGTAGTGATGATGGATGGTGTTATATACAGAATAGTGATGATGAATGCTGTTATATGTAGTGATGATGGATGGTGTTATATGTAGTGATGATGGGTGATGTTATATATAGTGATGATGGATGGTGTTATATGTAGTGATGATGGATGATGTTATATATAGTGATGATGGATTGTGTTATATGTAGTGATGAAGGATGGTGTTATATGTAGTGATGATGGATGATGTTATATATTGTGATGATGGATGGTGTTATATATAATGATGATGGATGGTGTTATATGTAGTGATGATGGGTGGTGTTATATGTAATGATGATGGATGGTGTTATATGCAGTGATGATGGATGGTGTTATATATAGTGATGATGGATGGTGTTTTATGTAGTGGTGATGGGTGGTGTTATATGTAGTGATGATGGATGGTGTTATATGAAGTGATGATGGATGATGTTATATGTAGTGATGATGGATGGTGTTATATGTAGTGATGATGGATGGTGTTACATGTAGTGATGATGGATAGTGTTATATGTAGTGATAATGCATGGTGTTACATGTAGTGATAATGGATGATGTTATATGTAGTGATGATGGATGGTGTTATATGTAGTGATGATGGATGGTGTTATATGTAGTGATGATGGATGGTGTTATATGTAGTGATGATGGAGGGTGTTATATGTAGTGATGATGGATGGTGTTATATGTAGTGATGATGGATGGTGTTATATGTAGTGATTATGGATGATGTTATATATAGTGTTATATGTAGTGATGATGAGTGGTGTTATATGTAGTGATGATGGATGGTGTTATATGTAGTGGTGGTGGTGACGGTGGTAGTGACAGTGGCAGTGGTGGTGATAGCAATATGTTTGTGGTGATAGTGGTGGTGGTAGAGACTTGTTAATAGTAGTGGTAATGATGGTGGTGGTAATGATGATGGTGGTAGTAGTGGTGGTAGTGATGATGGATGGTGTTATATGTAGTGATGATGGATGATGTTATATGTAGTGATGATGGATGGTGATATATGTAGTGATGATGGATGGTGTTATATGTAGTGATGATGGATGGTGTTATATGTAGTGATGATGGATGGTGTTATATGTAGTGATGATGGATGTTGTTATATGTAGTGATGATGGGTGGTGTTATATGTAGTGATGATGGATGGTGTTATATGTAGTGATGATGCATGATGTTATATGTAGTGATGATGGGTGGAGTTATATGTAGTGACGATTAGACAATAAAATAATAACAGTTTAATGCTAAAAAAAATATACTTTGCTCTGCCGTTGTAGTGAAAAACATGGTGGAACTTACATACACCGTTAATGAACTATTGATGGAAGAAGAAGTTTTGGAGACTGAACAGTGAGACAATGTAGAGCTTCCGGGAGGTTTGCGTCCTACCGTGGACTACCGGATGGGCGATTCTGCTAGTTTATTATAATTGTTTTAGAACCCTCAGATATGTCTTTTGTGCATAAAGTAACAGTTCTGCACATACCTTAACCTCTTTTTATAAAAATAAGTGAGTATGATTCTTAGTTATACGTTAATAAACATGTTTATATCTTGCTCATATCCTTGGGAGATATTGTTATAAGAATTCTTCCATATTTACAGCTGCTGTCATGTGCATTCACACAGAGCTGTGCAAGTGAGACCAGAGCGGATACATATACATCGATGTCCACAGTCTTTCTTGTAGGAACACTTGGTCAGTTCTTGGCAGCTCACTGCTATTGGTCTGTCCAGTGTATTTGCCACATATCTCCTTTCTTTTTCCTGGGCCAGTTAGCAAGACTTGGAATGTCTGGTTAGGCTATTGTTGCCTGACCCCAAATCATTCCACCTTGATAGGCTGCACGCTTTACATGTTCCTTTAGGGCAGACAGTGTTGGTGGAATTGCATTATATGATCTCTGTTTGCGAACAAATATATCAAGTCTTGCACCATTGAAACATAAAGCTCGACTAGACTTGTCATACATCACCTCCACAAACCTTTCCAACACACGGAGGTCTTCACTAACTGATGTAGGACACTGACTGAGTATGGTGAAGGTCCCTCTATCATCAAGTAAGGTGAGGAATTTTGCCTGATGTTTGAGCATATCCTGCCGTATTATTGTTGTAGCCTAAGCCAAATGAACAGCTTCACTGTATTTGCCAACCTCAGCTAGGATGGAGCCTACACCCTCTTGGAATGCTAGCAAAACATCTCTTCCTTGATTGTGAGCTTCCAGTTGAGGAATATGTGAAACCAGTTGGTCCTTAAGTCTAGTACAGTAGAATGAACTTCAGGAGATTCGACACCAATTCATGTGATACCAAAACATCTATCACGTTGTATATTGTTATGCGATCAGCCCTGTGAGAAAATGTTTGGCATATCCTTCCGAGACAGTTCGTCTCGACACGAGAAAGCAGCAGACTAAAACGCACTGAGGAAGTAACTTTCTCACTGATGTGGCTGGAGAGATAGACAGCAGTGTGGCAAATCTTGAAGGGCGGATGTTGTATCAGTAGACAGCCATCAGCCTCCTTCTTGTTATTGGATAACTCAACTCCTTGTGTGAAAAAGGAATGAGTGACCAGCAGAGTTCTAGCCATTACATCCAGCTCATGTGGTATCCCCGAGTGCAACTGTTGCTCCCTAGAATTTCAAAAAGGGACCAGGGAGTCAGCTACCAGACTGTGAAGTGGTCATTCCCCCAACACGCACACACACATTACTGCAAGAGTAACTGTCGTGATATAAAGTGCCACCTTTTCAAAAATAATAAATATGCCATAAATAACATAATAGAAACCATGTTGATACTTTATCAACATGTTAATAAGAGAGATCAGAACCGTCAGTTTTCATGTGGTTTGTTTACCATACATAGATGCTTTCTCATATTTACATATCTAAGTTGTCCGCCATTGTTTCACCATTTTGCACTATTGTAATCACATTGGTAAGCCTTCCTCTGTCTCCATGTTTAACTACACCACCTGTGGCATTTTACTATAAACATTTTAGTTCATCACTTCAATACATTTGTGACGTTGTAGATTACAGTACACTTTGCGTGTGATGGTGTATACGGTGTCTGGAGTGTCGGCGAATACATGAACTTTTTCTTTCACACACAAAGACAAAGCTGTAATTAACCGAACACCTTGCAGATAAGATAATGCAGACTGTTCTTCAGCATCAGCGTCCGGTTGTGGTACACGAAAACCAGCGCATAGGTACACACAAGGGTATGAGCTACCTAGACAGTGAACAAGAAGACGCTGACACAAAGCTATTCGTGCTAGCTGTGGATGCCACAAACTCAGTGTAATAAGTGTCCCCATTCACTCTGCAGTCACGGAGGTTTTTGTCCTTTCCCTAAGGCGGTATACTGACTTATGTGAGGACAATTCAAATATGACAGGAAGTGGACAGCATCAGCGAGTGATCCCCTGAAGCATGTAGTGCAAGTGCTGGGTCCAAACAAACTGGCCGCCCCTCCTGTATTTCATGCACTCAGTAGTGCGGAAAACACGGGTAGCTTTGCATGTAAAGGGAAACCTACCTGTTGGAAGGCTTTTCACACGGCAGGTGACGAAGTTCTCACTGAAATTGCACACCTGGATACAAACCCAGAACTCACAAATGAAATATTAGCTGAGATCGAGAAGTTTGCATGTCAACTTTATCTTCTGCATACATAGATTTCCAAATTAAATAACTTAAAGTTATGTGCCATTTATATAGGTACAATGTGGATTGACTTGTCTAGTTCCCTTAATTATTGAAGGAAGGGAATTTATAGAGCACCAGGGCTGCATAGAAGGTTCAAGCATTGATAATTATATTAATTGAAAGAATTTTCCATAATGGAAAAACAAGAGGAATTCTAGAGTTAGACATAGTACATTTCCAATAGCTGAAGCATCACATAATCTTGGAGCACAGTACAATAAATCATATCAGCAACAGCTAGATAGCACCAATGTAAATTATAATAAATACCTGAGGACGCCGCCGTAGACTGCCGCCACGAAGATCCCGGCCAACCCCGGCAAGTGACTCAGCTTGTCAGTCACCAAGAATGGAAATATTTGGTCAGGTTTGTCAATCTTGCCGGTAGTGAGCGGATCACAATCACTGTAGGTGGCATAGGCGACGAGCCCCGAGAAGTAGAAGAGACTCAAAAAGGTACACAACCCCACCAGGAAGACCATTACCAATCTGCAAGACAAACATTACATTGTTACTAATGTGACTTAACACACACATACATACAGGCCTTGTGTGAAATATAACAAAGTCTAGGATTGCTTTTAGTGTCCTAGTGGTGTAAGAGGTAACATTCCCCGGTTACACACATAAGATCGTGGGTTCGAGTCCTGGCGGGGTGAGGTTCTTGATTATATGTAGAAGTCCGCGCGCTTTATGGGTGTAAAGACGGTAACAATCTTCCTGCTCGTTACCGCTGCTCACTCGCTCGTTTGCTGGCGCGACCCCTACTTGCAGGGGGGTTGGATGGAGGTGAGGAGGTCACTGCTACCAGTGTCAATGGCAGACATTACCCAGATCTCAAACCAGTCACACCTCCCCGCATGCTCTTCCAAATTCTGGTGGTGTTCTCATCAAAGGCTCTGCTCTCGTGGACTGTGTCCCCAGACCTTCACCTATCGACTGTCAAACTCTCGCCACCTAACCCAAAGACTACTGCGGCTGCAACGTCTTCGCCAGTTCCTCTCCACCGTCGGTGCCCCGATGTTTTTCCTGCTGTAGCAAGACATCGGTCACCGCTGTCACTCGTGTGAGGAGCTGAATAGACCTCCCCCAAGGCCGCTGCCGTAGGACATATCTGTTCATTGTTTGATTCCATTAATTGCAGACTCCCATTGATTGTTTGATTCCATTAACTGTTTGATTACATTAATTGCTGACTCCCATTGATTGTTTGATTCCATTAACTGTTTGATTACATTAAATGTTGACTCCAATTAATTTGTTGATTCCATTAATTGTTGATTCTCTTAATTGTTTGACTCCCGTAATTATTTCATGTTTGTTGAGTGGTGTCAGAGTTTTGTGTTATATTTTTATAGTAAAGACATGTCAATCTCGAACAGTTGTTTGCTATTCCTCAGAAAACCATGGTCCTTGACTTTCCTTTATAAGATCCTCATTAGGCTGGTAAGGGAATTCTATCCCTAGGTCCCAGGCCTTTACATTGGGCTAATGAAATATATATGGAACCTCGTGTTTCGAAGCCGGATTTGGTAAAACGCTACTCTCTGATCATTTAAGACGTACGGGCAATTCCCTTGGAGGTTCACGGTGCCATAAGCTCGATGAACAGGCCTTGTGTGTAATATAACAAAGTCTAGAATTGCTTTTAGTGTCCTAGTGGTGTAAGAGGTAACGTTTCCTGGTCACACACATAAGATCGTGGGTTCGAGTCCTGGCGGGGTGAGGTTGATATATATATATATATATATATATCAAGATTTTTCTTATCCACGTTTTCATTGTGGATTTACATGAAATAAATAAATATATATATATATATATATATAGTTATGATCATCTCCCCTTTCCCTCAATATTTGTTTCAGTTACCCATTGTATTTACTTTCTATTGTCTCCCATTTTCTTTAGACTCGAAATCCCAAGCTTATGGTAAAGACTTTTAAAAATGTCTTGATTATTTTTACATTAATATGTATAATAGTATTTGTTTCATAATGTAAACTTTGAAGAATATATTTTTATTTTTTGTACAGTTATGAAAGACTGTAAGAGGCAGGTGTGAAGTATAAGAAGATTTAAAAACTATATGTTGATGAAACAAGAAAGTATTGGAACATTTTTGTTTTGGCGACGCTCTCTTGGTAGCTAGGTTGAAGAGGATAGGAGGTACAAGCTCGTGTGGTGCACATTTATCTATTATTATCTGGGCAATCACGGATAATTATGGTGTTGACTAATGTGTAATATGTTCATTATAGTCTAAAGATTATTGTAGTAGTGAGACAGCATTGTGTTTGGTGAAGATAACATAATTCTGAGTGAATTGATTCGTGGCCTTTGTATGTGCATGGATGGAGAGCACATATTTATTATATTTTGTTGTAATTTTAAAGCTGTGTTTTGATTAAACCAGTTTTAATGGGAACAGTGGTATTAAAATAAACACCTGTCAGCTGTCAGGAGGTTGTTAGCCAGAAATAAGGTAAGGGTCTGTGTTTAACATTTAACCTCTCTGTTAACAGAAGCTGTTATTTCAGTCTCCTCTGATATAATGGGCCTTTGGGCTGACTATACAACCTCTAGTGAGTCCTAGAAGAGGGTGTGAAGGTTGTAACATGGGGGCCTGTGTCCGGGAGTGGACTGAGTCAAGTATACTAATTGTCCCAGTGTAACCAAACTGTACCGGAGTGTTTGAAGGTTAGTTACTGTGCTCTCGTGTGGTGTGCTGGTGAAGGTTTCTGTAAACAAGTAAGTGTTAATACTTGTATAAAAATTGTAAGGTTAGGTGATTACTGTAAAAAATTGGAAACATGGCAGGAAATGTTGATAAATTTCAGGAAACCAATGATGATCACTTTTTGTACCAGTGTAATAAGAAGGAACTAATTGAGGTGGCATCTAGGTATGAAATTTTTATGAGGTCATATATTAAAAGTGATATGCAGAGAGAGTTAATTAATGGATTGATGTCTTTGTCAATATTGGAGGAAGTTGAAGGTGTTGGTAATTTTAGTGGTGGCTATAAACAGATAAATGAGCAAGTGGCAGTGGAGAAGTTAAAATTAGATTTTTAATTTAAGAAAATGCAAAAATAGGTAGAAAGAGAAAGGGATAAGATACAGGCAGATAAAGAGGTAGAACTGAGGAAATTAGAAATAGAAGAGAGGAAAGGTATAAGGAGAGGAAATGAAGATAAAGATAATGGAGTATGTCATTTACCTGAGTTTGTGGAAGAAGAAGCTGAGGAGTTCATTATTCAATTTGAAAAAGTTGCAAATATTAAAGAATGGGACAAAAGTGACTGGGCAATATTGGTGCAGAGTAAATTTAAGGGTAAGGCCATAGAGGCATATGTGTGTCTGAGTATGTCAGAGTCTGTGGATTATGAGACTGTTAAAGAAGCAGTGTTGAAGACGGTGGAAATGGATCCAGAAGTGTACAGGAGAAGGTTTAGGGACATTAAGAAAATTAGTGAACAAACTCATCTTGAAGTGGCTAGAGAATGTGGGATGAGATTTGATAGATGGTGTAAGTCTGAGGAAGTAAAGACTGTGGATGACATAAGACAGTTAGTCCTGTTGGAACATTTTAAAAGTCTTGTGCACCCTGAGATTACCGTAAGTATGAAATAAGTAAGAATAGAGCGAAGAATTTGATGAATGCGGCTAGGTTGGCTGACCAGTTAGCAGTGGCACACAAAATGTATAAGGAGGAGGTGTCACATAAACAAGGTGAAGTAAGGCATAATAGAAGCCAGAATTATGACAGAAATCATAAGTATCAGAACTATTCAAATGTTAAGCAGCCTAGTCCAAATTATTTTAAGGGAGGTCCACCTAACCAGGTGTCACAAAATACTGTAGGGAATAGATCACAAGGACAAAGATAATATAAACATCCAAGACCTCAGTCTAATTATAACCCTTGTATTAGTAGACGGGAGATACCACCAATGAAATGTTTTGCATGTGGAGAAATTGGCCTTGTTAAATATCAGTGTCAGAGTGGCCCAAAGTCTGCGGCATTAACTGTGAATTTTGAGCCATTTATTACTGAAGGGAAGGTTGGGATTAAAGGGAGTCCTGAGAAGAAAATTATAAAATTGAGAGATACTGGAGCCAATCAGAGTGTGATTTAAAAATGTATTAGAGGGGACAGATGAATGAGTCTTACTCTGGTGAAGAAGTGAATTTAAGAGGATTAGGGTCAGGGATGACTGTCCCATTACGTAAAGTAAATCTTGAGAGTGGATTTGTGAGTGGCATTGTAAAAGTTGGGATAAGTGTTGAACTTCCCGTACCCGGAGTACAGATGTTATTGGGTAATGATTTGGCTGGCGACAAGGTGGTCCCAGAGCTTATTATGTGTGAAAATCCATTTGATGAAGAGGCTACTGTAGAAGTGAACCATGTTGTGAAAAATGAAGATGTGTTGGATGATTCAAAGAAGTGTAAACCTGATGGTGATATACAGCTTAATGAAATTGTGTACCCAGCTTGTGTTGTGACCAGGGCAATGTCAAAGAGAAGACAAGAGTTTGATGATGATTTGGAAATAGGTGATATATTTGGTGAAGAGGATGTTATGACCACAGATAATACAGTAGAGTTGGAAAATAATAAGGAGTGTACTGTAGAAGCGAAAATTCATGTACCACCAGATTTTGTAGTGGACAAGGAGGAATTAGTGAGGTGACATTATTATAAATCAATTTTAGGATATGTCAGAAAGTGACAAAGCCCAACCAGATTATAGAGCCGGCACCACTGAGAGCATAAATAAGTGAAAAAGCATGTAAATCTTTAATGATGCCGGACCAAGTAATAAGTAAAATTATATCAAGTTGTTGTCAAATATTTTCCTCGTTCTAGGCTGCCGTGCGTACCTCACGTCTCGCTTTGATTAGGAATTATAACTATTGTTTTTTGTAGATTTACTTCCATGTTTAATACGCCTTACTGTCAATGTACTGTACAGTCAGGGGCATTAATTGCTACGTCCCTAGAAGCTGGAGCCATTGCAAGTGAAGGCCTGACGATCGGACAAAACCCCTGTGTAAGCGTTGCTGGGTAGTTTTGAAACTAGAACTTGGAGTATCAAGGTTGGTGATGTGTCATTATCGGCCTTCACTGGCTCCTGACGTTAGTGAGGGGGATAGTTATTAGTGTTTCTGACTGTATCATGTTTATGTTTTTGGTTGTGAAAACTGATGAAACATATCAGTTGAGAATAATGTTCATTTCCCCCTCGTTATCAGTTAGCTCACGGGTAAGCTGGCTGTTTGGTCCTTTTCTTTTTATGGTCTTTCTTTGTTTTTCTTATATCTTTCCTGATCCTTCTGGTTAATTTTGGGGGTTGAACGTCACCTTGTTTTTTTTTTATATTATATAACAAACTGTTAGCCAGTTTGCTCCCTACGTCGTCATTATAGGTGAAGTTTTCTCTTCGTGACACAACTGGATCTATAATATATTTTTCCCCGGATAAAGTTCAGTTATATTTTGACTTACCAAAAACAGTCCTGGACAGTTTCAAGGAAATCCTATGACGCGGAGTTACCTGTAAAGTCAGTCCAATATATTTGACTTGAGTTAAAGTCGCCTACTATACAGACTTAGCGGTATCATGTCTGGATGCCTGTCATATTTCATCCCAAATAAGTCGTCCATCAACACTATCAAGTTTAGCAGGTCTATATATTACTCCTATGATTAATTTTTCCATACAATCGGTTAATTATCTCCAAGTTGTTATTATATTCAATTCAGTTTTAGTTTCCTATTTAATGCCACATTTCAAATTATCCCTGACATGCTGCCCCGCCTCTCCTCCTGTTCTTCCTATCCATATGAAATAATACATATCATTTAATTTGATATTCGACAGGTAAGTTAATCCAGGTTTCAGTTAAATCTATTACAGTATATCGATTTTTTCCATACATACCAGAGCTCTGATTTCTTTCATTTTATTTTTAATGCTTCTGCTGTTCACTTTGTAAAGATTTAACCTCGCCAAGATCTGATTCTTCTCTCTGTTGTGGCTTAACTCCCTGACTAATGTCACTTTATTGTCATTGTTAGCACAATTTATAGGTAACCTATTGACACGTGTATCCCTGTGCCCACTGCAGTCTCCTCGACCCCAGTGCTCGCATGGTCCTTTAGCAGTTTAAAGACCTGGACATCTTTTCAACCACCAGATAAATGCACCCTGTACCTTTGTGCTATAGAAGTTTTCCTAGCTGTCAGTGAATGGAGCTCGTCTCACTTGTGATCCGTGCTGGGGATTAAACCCAGGACATAACTGTGAGAGGCACGTGTGTTACTGCTGTGCTGCCAGCACCCATGGTGGTATTTATGAATATTCTAAATATTTGTCACGGTAGATCTAAGTGCTACTTATAAAATTACATAATGTAAATAGAACATTTGTTTTTATAACATGATTGATGTGTCTCCTGGAAGATGGGTAAATTTTCAATATAGTTTTTATTACCTTTGTGATGTCTGAAGCGTCCTCACAGATGCTAATGTCTGGAAGGTGGCTTGGTTGAAGCCGATGGAAGAGAGCATTAAGTAACAGCCGAAGACCAAAGTGGACATCAGAGTGTGGCGCTCAAAAGGGCTCGTGTCGAGGCTGAAACAAAGTAAATATGTTTTGTGCCACATGTTTCATTCACTCCTATGAAATGTATTTGTGCCAGTATACTGTATGATCCCCTTCCTTCTATTTATTTATTTATTTTTTGCCCATTATCAATGTGAAGGATCATTTTGCACAGCACATGGTGTCCCTCACTCCTCGTTACTAATATTGAAAACTTCACCCTCTGAAAAGTGATGTCTACAGAATGGTGGGTAATGTGCTCTATACACCAGTAATTACCAGAATGAAGAAAGGAAAATAAAAGTTACACACCCTTATAAGAAAAGAGTGAGAAGCCAGTTCTTTGGAGATTTGGGTGGCCTTTGGGGGGCCTTTATAACTGACCAAAATTCGCCAAAGACAACAATAAGTTTTCTACATTCACTGTTATATTCCTTCTCCTGTACTAGTTAATTGAAAACCCGATGTATTATTGTCCAGACAGGCAAAGGTTATATTTACAATTAAGAACAAGAACAACATGAAAATACAGGAAACAAATAAAAACACTCCTACCTAATATGTGGTAAAACCTCCTAAACACCGGAGGAACCATCTTACCTACTCGTGGAAGATATAATCAATCATCGTGCAGTCGGAGGACCACAGGATCAGTTGGGGAAAGGACAGGGGTGGCCAACCCAGAGACAGGAGAGCGAGTAAGGAGAGCTTGGGCGAGGAAGGTAACTACTCCCACAATGTAACACCCGGTTTACATGAGCAAAATCAAAAGTGTAGGAATTGAAGAAACATGATGAGAATATTAATGTAATATAACTAGCAACATTATAAACACATGTTAACTTAAAATTTAGTCAAAAGTTATAAAGGAAATACAAATATCACTACTGGGCAACTCTCCAGGGATGCTCCCAGGTTGAGACGCCACCTGAACATGACCTTGATAACAACTAGATTTAATTTGAGGTTTGATCTCAACCTGACATGGTCAGACAGACCTAGTACGCCTGATTAAGGCCTCTTTCACATGATCATTATTTTTGTCACGAGACAGAATGTACTTGCATCTAGTGAACAAAAAGTCAAGCTTTCATATGGACGTTTTCCTGCCATGCCTCAGTTGAGCTCCATCTGTTCAAGACGGAGAATCCCACAACACAGAGATAGTGAAGGAAATAGATTAAGTGAGATCGTAATGACTAGTAACGATGTTAGTAAACAAACAGATATTTGCCAGAGTATTAAAGGAATGTATGGAAGCGCATAGTAAGCCCTTAACAAACCTGTTTAACATGCATTAAAAACGAATGTAGTACCAGAATCCTGGAGGATACC
>NW_024756072.1:0-7500 GCF_018991925.1 Homarus americanus
TATGCTGCAACACTGTAAGCGGCAGGCACAGGGTGGCAATGCTGATGATGCACTTTCCTGACCGCCACTGCTCGTCGCTAAACAGGGGTATTACTAACCTGCCGTATGATAGTAAGTCAACAATAACTCAGCAGTGGTTATTGGAAATAATTCTGGTCACCAGTATGGGAGAAAGAATGAGAAGCACTCAACTATAATCGTCTCACTACGGGATATATCATTACACTCGGATAATGCATGTAACACGTCACTGTTTATTGTTTTCTTGTTTCTGAAAACACTGACGCCTTGGTATGTAGAATGTGTATTCAGACCGGAATGTCGTAATCCTTAACCACCACTAGCTGCCACCTATGAACCAGGCCTATGTCTATGGGCTGGAACGTTTATATTATATTGGGTTTTAGTAGAGAAACCCAATTGTCTGTTTCCCTTTTATTGAGGAACTGTTGTTTGTACAATTCCCGAGTGTATATCAGCCGTAACTTTCACAATTTATGAGTGTGAAGAGGTCTATGTAAATAGACCGTTTAATCAGGCCCTTTTGATGTGAGAGTTTGAGTGGGACTGACCTTTTGGGTGCCGGCTTTTCCATGCTGACCCAAGCAGTTACTGGGCGCACCCCAAGGAAGCTACCAATCACGTGAACAACATGACAACTTATAGCCAGTGGAAAGTCACAGGGGATGAATCAGTATATAAATCAAATGTAATTAATCCATTTATATAATCTTTCTGTTGATGAGACAGGGGCTATTACAGTGAACAGACTTACGTGTTAGGGTCTTAAGGAGAGGTAGGGGTGTTCCCTGTGCGGCTTCAAAGCGTTTTCTGACCCCCATAGCAGAAGGAACCACCGAGACATCTGGCGGCGTCTTGTTCTTATTAACAGATCAGTAAACACATGCCTGCCAACTCCACCCACTACCCACTCACTACCTCTCTTTACAATTTCACTACTCAGTAACCACCGAAACTTAAATATCTCCTGGTTTGATCTCATGGGCGGTAACACAGAATATTTACCAATTACACTTTCCAAAATAGAGGATCTCCTACCAATCACATTTCAGGATGCAATCAATCTGCCAAAATCTAAGATAGATATGCTAGGCCTCTAAAAGTCATGGAAGCCACACATCCACAACATTGCTAAAGCTGCCTCCCGAAAGCTGGGAATGCTGTACAGATGCCGGAGCTACTCCTGAGCATTTGCTTCAAGTTTATAAGAGATTCATTTGTCCTAACTTGGAATACTAATCTCATATCTGGGGTGGCTCTTCTTATGTCCAACTGTTAGGCAGGGTGGAATCAAAGGCATTTCGTCATACTAATTCTCCTCCTTTAATTGATATTTTTTTTTTTCTGTGTCTTTGTCGCAATGTTGCTTCACTCTCTCTCTTTTACACGTACTTTAACAGGCAATGTTCGGTGGATTTGACATCTTGTGTACTGCCGGCAAGACCGTGGGCTCGTAACACTAGTCTTGCCAGCGGTGCTCACCGTTTCTGTGTATGCCGGTCACACTAGAATAACCCATTATAGTACATCCTTCTTTCCTCACACAGCCAAACTGTGGAATGCTCTGCTTTCGTCTGTGTTTCCATACTCTTACAATCTGTCTCACTTCAAAAAGATGGTTTTCCGGCATCTTCGTGGTGTAGATTAATATAGTCATTTTCTCTTCGATTTTTTATTTATTTTTACTCTTATTTTTTCGCCCCTAGGCTTCGTTGTGGGTCGATGATCTGTGCCCAGGTGGGTTATTACCCTGAAAAAACTGACAGACATATTTACCATGCCTAAGGATCAAGTTTAGCGAGGCTACAACTGAGCCGCTTAGGTTTGAACACCAGCAGTCTCCGCCTGGTCTACTCATCTTGATTGTGTGGGCTAAGGAATGCTCTTGTACATTATTGTGGATAATTATCTGGAATTTAATTGTCCTAGGTTGAGTATTAAAACCATAGAGTATTGTTATTACCAGTGTTAGTAATAATTCGCTGTATATTACTCCTACTCTGCTGGACTTGTTAATAAATTCGTTAAGACAGGCTTGCACCAGTGGAAAACATTCATCCTAAGCGATACTATAAGGGCTAGCAAGATAATGGTGGGATTCACGAATCTTGCGATTTTGTCTCTCAACGAGGCCGTTGGTTGCAGGATATATCTTAAACTTTTTCACAAACTTCTTCAAATATGGCATTGTTGAATTCCATACCATTATCTGGAAGTAACACCTGTGGTGTAATGAAAGGGCAAATAACATTCTCCATAAATACATGTACAACTGATTTTGCTGTTTTATCCTTAAGTGGTGCTAGACTACCGAAACAAGGAAAATGATCAACAGCAACAAAACAAATACTGATATCCGTTTTCTGCTAATAGAAGTTTCAATTAATCAATTGCAACTGTGTCCCAAGTGTGCTGAAGAATAGGACATGGTCATATGGGAGCAGTAGGACCAACATACCTTTATGTTTCGCACACGAAACTCAAGAATCAGCATGAGAATTAATGCTCCGTCTCATTGTGGGCCAAAATTAAGTAAGTGTAAATTGTCTCAGAGAACATTTCTAACCCGGATGAAATGCATAAGGTTTATTATGTGGTGTAATGGTCATCATGTTCACCTCACAAGAGTGAACCAGGGATTCGATCCTCGGGCAGCGTAATGATGTTGAATTGACTTTATGTAAATTTACACCAAAAAATTAATTTCTAGTGTTCTAAAATATATTTTTACTATGGGACAGAAAATGGTGGAACTTAATTAGTTGTATTATCCCTCTGCAACGAAAGAGCATAAATTGATCAGCTGGAAACCAATGCTTAGTTAAATTCTAAAAAGGTAAATTAATCATTGATTGTAAGATTATGTAAAGTAAGGTTGTGAGTAGTTGGATGAGTGGAGAACATTTGGAAATATGTATTGAGATTTAAAATGTTGTAACTCCATGTGTATTGAGTAAAATCAGCTTATATCTTGGTAGAACTTTGTATGTTATTGTAATACATATGTAATTTTTTTTCAATAAATATGCAACATTAACTTTTTAAATGTTGATTTTTAGATAGCTTAATGATTATAGCTTATTTTGATATAAATGACTACCTATAAATAATTAAGACAACCTTATAAAGAGCGAGGTACCGAAGGAAAGTTTTATGAAATTTTGGAGTGTTGTTAGGGAGTGGACAGACATGTGAAAGTCCGGTGATCGTATAATGACCACAGTCATACATATTAGTTAATGTAAAGTCAAATGATTTATATTACGCTCAATAGCCCATAAAACATGGAGCTATAATTTACTTCTTGAGTCACCCTACTGAGACGTCCGTTTTCTCACTGCTTCAGTAATACTGAGATGCCCATTGCTGCCATGGTTTCAAACACTCTTAGTATCTTTTGTTAATGTTAATAGATTTAAATTTACGAATGAATGTGTGTGTTGCATTAAGTTAAACATGTCAGCTTTCAAATGAAACATTCAAGGTCCGTTGTGAGTGATGTTGAAAGCTTCAACTGTATTTACTTTTAATAAAATTGTCAAGTATGTCCTTGAATTAGAGTTTGCAGTAGAGGCGATAATCGTATTCCCTGTTCTGAGGGACGAACGAAGCTTCCATTTTCCACTGAAGTCGGATTGTTTTAATTCCCAATTATCAGAGAATCTGATGACTGTATTGAAATTGTTTTCAGTTTTGTATTTTAGAAAGTTATCTATCATTTGAAAGAAACATGTCGACTCCTTATCGCCCTAAAAATCTAATGGTGAGAGAAGATACCTCCCTTATCCTTTTTTTTTATGACACTGCATGAAATAGTATTGCCAGCCAGTGTGCTTGACATCAATTTACTGATTGCAATGCAAGCTCGAATACTGATTAATTTGTAAGCAATAGCCTTAAGAAATCAATCTGACCCGTGATATTGATTGTCATGGTCCATTGTATACCGCAACTGAGTTAAATATATATGTGCGTAAATGCGTTGTATATAACTGAGCGCATGGGGTGAGCAATCACTTCTCCTTCACCGACTCTCAGGTATGTGCATAGTCCTCACACCCACTACATTAAGTGAAATTAACTCAGCTGAACTTTGTTGAATATATCAGTGTTTATGTTCTAACGTAATTGAAAGTTTTATGTGCCAAGTGATAAAAGTAACGGAACTAGAAGCCTGATGTGTGAATGAACCATGCGTTCCTTTGCTAGACGTGCGTTGATATTTTGGATTTGAGACTTCTCTTGATTCACTCCTTCACCGAATCTCAGGCACTGTGTGTTGTGGACACTACCGAGTATCGGTAGCTGCCTGCAGGTGAGATGTGCGGGGCAGGATATCTTTAATACAAAGAGATTAAGATAGCGATGGAGTGACGAGCTCTGGGAACCAACCAAGGGAGAGTGGGCTCTCTAGCGCCGCTGCGCCGGTGGAGTTTAGCAAGGCTACAGCTGAGCCGCATGGATTTGAACACCAGTGGTGTGCGCCTGGTGTACTCAACTTGATTGTGTGGGCTAAATAATGTTCTTGTACATTATTTTGGATAATTATCGGGAATATAATTGTCTTAGGTTGAGTATTGCAACCATAAAATATTGCTATTACCAGTATTAAAATTTTTTACTGTACGCTACTGTAGTGGATTCCTCCCCTACAAACGCTTGTCGCTGAGTAGCCGACCCCGCGAATTCCCCAGTGTATGCCTCGTGGTCTAGGTCAGCAACCAGCGCCGCCATACATCACGGAGGTCAACTATTAAGCCACGCCTACCTCCGCTATATAAGACCTGACCTCGTGGTGACCTATCTCTTCTTCTAGCTACAGCCACAGCAAGCAACACTTCCTCCTCCAATCCTGCCTGGCGGCCCTCGCTCCCGCCGGCGAGCATGGCGACCCACAAGCTGGTCCCCCTCTGAGCACCCTTACCAACCAGCTCTCTCTACATCACGCTTGTAACCACGCTGCCACTTCCCAGCACCAAGCTGCACTGTACACCCAATACAATATGTATACAGGGAGCACATTGTGAGTTTCCTTTCTCCATCCCATCCTGAGTGTGAACCAACATCTCGTACCCCACACTACTCCTCCTTTGCTGTCACTCGGAATCGAGAATGACGATCATCCAACTATGAGACCATGATATGAGTTATTAAGGATGTCATCTTCGTTGGTGAGTTCTGAGGTGACTAAAGAGGCCGATACGGGTCCGGCAGTGTCGTCCACAGATGTTGTACGTGTGGATGGCTCCATCTAGTGTGGGAGGGGCGGCGGCAGCGTCTTTCCGGCGTTGGCGCTTGTCTGCCTCGGTTTGCAGTCGGGCTCTTCCAAGCGTTGCGGCGTGGAGTAATCGTTTCCCAGGTAAGGGGGTCGATTTGGTACTTTTTCAGGTTTATTTTAAGACTATCCTTATACCTTTTCAATTGCCAGCCAGCGTTATGTTTACTATTCGTTAGGTGACTGTAAAGTAGCTGCTTTGGCAGTCTACTGTCGTCCTTGTGGGTAATATGGCCAGTCCAACGTTTTTGTTCATGGATAATGGTAGCCTCGATGCTCCTACAGTTGGTGTCAACTAGAATACTGGTATTTGTTCTCTTGTCTACCCAGCGAACTCAGAGGATGCAAAAAAACTTAGCAAGGAACTATACATTTTGGGGTATATTCATAAACCCAGATCGCACGGTAATGCAGAGGGAACAGCACAAGAAGATCTTGGAGTCCTTGAAGCAGAAAAGGGAGGAGTCCATGAGGAACGGGGACGGACGTACAGTACCTATCCTTCTTCGTTCTGGTACCGGCGCTGGTCTTCCCCGACATTTTGTGATGACAACGACGCGCTAAACGCTGCTGTGTTACCCGGGGTGAACCTGCGTCTATGCGAAGAACTCTTTGTATAGTGGTACAGTCATCTGTGTTGTGAGAGTCAGACTGATGGTACTCACACCATGTAGTCTTTGCAGCCGCTGCATATGTTTTGGGTGGTCCATGTCTTTGACGTGGGTTGGTAGTTGGATGTCTCTTTTCTTTATTCTTGACACCACCACGCTGGAGCTGGTAACAAGAGTTCACAATATGACCTTTCTCTTACAATGGGTACATACTACTACTTAAATTTGTTACCTGAATTGTTAGGAACTCGTTGTTGCATTGGTGCTACAGGCGTTGGTGTCCTAGCTAGTGGACTACGAGCTGACTTGAGAGCAATTTTATTTGCGTACTCTATGATCAAATCAATTGGTGCATACTCATTATCCTGTGCACGACAATATGTAGGGTCTCGAACTGTCACAAGAAAACTAACTAGTTCAGTCAGTTTCGAAACATTCTTCTTAGACATTTTGTCATCATCATCTAACCACAGCAATCCACCAAAATTAGCAAGATCCTCATAAACATCACCAGCAATGGCAACACTCTTCAACCGAGTTTCTGCGCAAACCGCACTTGTCATACGATCTACCCACCTAAACAACCAATGTAAATGTCCTTGCTGTGTCCCAAACTCAAAAATACCAATTAGAGCCTTTTTTAAATTTCCATACTTTTGGTCAGCAAAACCACTAGCGGCAAAATGTTCACTTGCAATATTACCTTGTTTGATATGAGAGCGAACAAATGCTCTCTTCTCATTGTCTCCTTTGATCTTAACATTTTTCATGGTATCCTCACATGCTCTTATAAATGTAGTATCTGAATAGCTATTATAATGCTCTTCCAATTTGGCAATGCCCTAAGATGATGACTTAGAAAAACCGTCCATTAATACTTAAATAAACAACATCAAAAATTATATCATAAAAATACTCTTGCTTTTCATTTCCAGTAAATAACTTTACTAGTAAAATGAGTAAAATATCCATAAATGAATAAGAGAAAATTAATACTGGACTGTAATTACTTCAGTATTTATATATTTATATAAAAGATAAGTAAGACACTTATAAAAAGAATATAACCTACATGATGACTAATGTGTGATGGTATGCTGTAGAAAATATTACTGTGGGTATAAATATATGTAATGTATACCTAAAAATACCCCTAAATGTAGTCTTGAGTTGACTCAAAAAACGGGAGCCGTCATATCTGATTCCAAGGTCTCGGTCAGTGCGTCAATGTCCTCCTGTTGAGAGCAGACCAGACGATTTCTCCATTGCTTAGCAACTAGCTTTAAAATGGCGACGGTTGAGTTCACTTCAACGACGGACAGTCCACTAACGACTGGAGAGTTGCTGGATTCACTGGGAACGTTCACCATGGGTGAGAGTCAGGGTTCTTCTGTATGTGCCAGATCTATGGTAGCCCTGTTTATATCGGACTTGCTGAGTACACACGGGGAGTAAACACTTGTGATGTCTAAATGGTGTAAGGTTCACGTGTTGAAAAACCTTGAAGCACGTAGGTATGTGGCAGGACTGTAAAACCCAATGGAGCTGTTACTAGGGGCATTCGCTCACAGGATGATGAATGATGTGTCAACA
>NW_024756072.1:12500-21478 GCF_018991925.1 Homarus americanus
GGGAGGAGGAAGAGGTGGAGGAGGAGGAAGAGGTTGGGGAGGAGGAGAAGGTGGGGAAGGAGGAAGAGATGCAGAAGGAGGAGGAGAGAGGGAGGAGGGCAGTATCTCGCTGAGTAGGCAGCACCAATAACTGTAATGGTTGTAGCACAGTCCCTCACTTTTTCACCTCGTAGAGAGAGAGAGAGAGAGAGAGAGAGAGAGAGCCCAATTTTTTCTGTGTATGGATGTCTCTGAAAACAATTCCTCTCTCTCTCTCTCTCTCTCTCTCTCTCTCTCTCACACACATCAACACCCAGCTCAGGTATTTATAAAACTATCTACCTGTCTATTACATCAGCCATGCGAGTGTTTCCAGGTACACCCAACACCTCTCCCGCCAAGTGTTGTTGTCTTGCGGCTGATAATGTAGACTGACAGGTGAACTACAGGTAGACCGACCCTCCCTGATGAGGCTGCCTGCCAGTGTGTAAAGGTGCACTCACCACCTCCCACCACCCGCCCACTAACTCCACTATGATTATGATAAAGGAAACCGATGCTAACTTGATCTGTGTTAACTTTATTTAAACTAATCAATATTAACTTGAGCTAACCTTATTTTTCACCTAATGTATCGAAATAAACTAATCTAACTTCATCCATTGCCATATAACCTAACCTAACCTAACCTAACCGAATTGAAAAACTCTCGTTGTGTCGTAGCTAAAGTGAGACAGTTAGATACGTACTCCGATCAGCAGTTAGTTGACACCTGGAGAACGCGTCCTTATCTCTGTTGCTGTAGGTGAATCATGATACAGTCTTGTCAACTTTACCCTACCTTTCCTCCCCTCCCCCCCCCCTCCCCATTTCTCTCCCCTTCCAACACTCTCACTCCCACCTCCTCACCTTCCTCCCCACCTATCCACCCCACCACTCCTACCTACCTCCCCACCTACACCACACTCCCACCTCCTCACCTTCCTCCCCACCTATCCACCCCACCACTCCTACCTACCTCCCCACCTACACCTCACTCCCACCTCCTCACCTTCCTCCCCACCTATCCACCCCACCACTCCTACCTACCTCCCCACCTACACCTCACTCCCACTTCCTCACCTTCCTCCCCACCTATCCACCCCACCACTCCTACCTACCTCCCCACCGACACTCACTCCCATGATCCTCACTTCCTCACCTCTAATCTCTTGACCCTTCCTCACGCCCCACCTTCCCACCTCCCCACTCCTCCCTACCTGAGCTTTTCATTAAAAATTGTCTTTGATAACGGGAGGAGGGAGGCGGGAGGAAGCTGGCGGGAGGAAGGTTCTACAGCAATAAAACTCTTCCTGCCTTCACCTGCTTCCTACAAATATTTTTTTATTTATTTTTTTATTTTTTTTTTGTCGAGTTGAAAAGATCACCTGGAGATTGGTCGACGAATTTTTTTTAATGTGTAGCTGCAGGCAAGTGTTTGTTTGTTTGTTTGTTTATTAGTTTGTTTGTTTCTTTGTTTCGTTGTTTGTTTGTTTGTGTGATGGAAGTTTATAAATTTATTGTCTGTGTATTAGATTTTTTTTTGTTTTTATTTTTAACTTTTTGTTTGTTTTTTGTTTGAGTTTTTTGTGAGAATGTGTTTGTGTGTGTGAGAGAGAGAGAGAGAGAGAGAGAGAGAGAGAGAGAGAGATTATATAACATTTAAAAACTTACTTTACTGATGTGATGTGATAAATCTACATAACTTGGCGGATGTTTATGTAAGTGGCATCATTTTTGGCGACGTTATTAAATGTTTCTTTCCTTGATGGAAACAAAGACCAAAACATGTCATGAATGTTGCTGCCAATAATGGATATAACAATGCTGTTGGACAGTGATGCCGTGTACTGCACCTGTTAATGGGTAAAACAATCGACATTTTGCTCAACCCTGTATTAAACAATGGGTCTTGTACACGACCCGGTAAGTGACGTAGATGGAATCGGTGAGCCTACCTGTGCTGTATCTTTATGCAAACCTGTAACTTGTATATCTATACCATGATTTTATCAAGGGTTTATTTCACGGATGACCATAAGTGGCACCGATCATGCTCTTAATATTGTTTTTAAATCGGCAAGTACACTCTGGTAGTCGGGGCAGTACTTGTCGTCGACAATTCGTCTTTTTCTGTCAGCGACAAAAATCATTATGATTTTCTTCACCGTTTTGTCGGCTATTATAGAATCAGTACAAACCTCCACCAAGTGGAGGAAGGAGTACAGGTCGGTGGTGGGGTGCATGGTCCTCCCCGGAATATGAGGGGGCATATCCAGGGACAAACCTCCTCATCCTCGGGGCTCAGGGACAAATAACCGCCAGAGATAGCGCTTAGCCCAAGGTCAATTATATTTATTTTATTTTCATTGTCCAACTCCTCTACTATGATGTTGTCGCATTTAAAATCATTATGGATAATTTGTTCTTCATTAAGATTCTCAAGTTGGTAAGCGACCGCGGAGAGAAGGTAATAAAATGCCCTGGTATTCGGTGGGTGTTGTACAATATACTCGCGGAGGTTTTAGTACCCGACGAAGGACATCACGAGAAAGAGCGGCTGGAGTACCGCCTGCACCGCCAGCTATCATGTGTGTCATTGCCTCATTTTCATATGGTACTGGTGTTGTAGTAAACATATGGTACTGGTGTTGTAATAAACATATGGTACTGGTGTTGTAGTAAACATATGGTACTGGTGTTGCAGTAAACATATGGTACTGGTGTTGTAGTGAACATATGGTACTGGTGTTGTAGTAAACATATGGTACTGGTGTTGTAGTGAACATATGGTACTGGTGTTGTAGTGAACATATGGCACTTGTGTTGTAGTGAACATATGGTACTTATGTTGTAGTAAACATATGGTACTGGTGTTGCAGTAAACATATGGTACTGGTGTTGTAGTAAACATATGGTGGTGATGTAGTGAACATATGGCACTTGTGTTGTAGTGATCATATGGTACTGGTGTTGTAGTAAACATATGGTACTGGTGTTGTAATAAACATATGGTACTGGTGTTGTAGTAAACATATGGTACTGGTGTTGCAGTAAACATATGGTACTGGTGTTGTAGTAAACATATGGTACTGGTGATGTAGTGAACATATGGCAGTTGTGTTGTAGTGAACATATGGTACTGGTGTTGTAGTAAACATATGGTACTGGTGTTGTAGTGAACATATGGTACTGGTGTTGTAGTGAACATATGGCACTGTGTTGCTTAGTAGACATATGGTACTGGTGTTGCAGTAAACATATAGTGCTGATCGATTGTAATAAACATATGGTACTGGTGATGTAGTGAACATATGGCACTTGTGTTGTAGTGATCATATGGTACTGGTGTTGTAGTAAACATATGGTACTGGTGTTGTAATAAACATATGGTACTGGGTATTTAGCCAATAAACATATGGTACCGGTGTTGCGATAAGCATATGGTACTGGTGTTGTAGTAAACATATGGTACTGGTGATGTAGTTAACATATGGCAGTTGTGTTGTAGTGAACATATGGTACTGGTGTTGTAGTAAACATATGGTACTGGTGTTGTAGTGAACATATGGTACTGGTGTTGTAGTGAACATATGGCACTTGTGTTGTAGTGAACATAAGGTACTTATGTTGTAGTAAATATATGGTACTCGTGTTGTAGTAAAGATATGGTTCTGGTGTTGTAGTAAACATATGGTACTGGTATTGTAGTAAACATATGGTACTGGTGTTGTAGTGAACATATGGTACTGGTGTTGTAGTGAACATATGGCACTTGTGTTGTAGTGAACATATGTTACTTATGTTGTAGTAAATATATGGTACTCGTGTTGTAGTAAAGATATGGTTCTGGTGTTGTAGTAAACATATGGTACTGGTGTTGTAGTAAACATATGGTACTGGTGTTGTAGTAAACATATGGTACTGGTGTTGTAGTAAACTTATGTTACTGGTGATGTAATTAAACATATGTCAAGTCGAACAACATTGAGCGGTTTTTACATTACGTGCATAAATAACCGGCTGGTAAATGATTCCAATGACCCATGAATCAGTCCTAACTGGCGGTGCCATTATCTACATATTACTTATCTAACTATCTAACATACTTGAACCATTGCAAGTGTGAAGCAAAGTATCCAATTACCACATATGAGCAATCTATTAAGTATTTCAAGAATTACCTACTACCTGGAGAGAGAGTTGCATCATACTTCGGCAACTGGATAAGACTAAACATCTGCAGGATGTTTTAGTCCCCTGAGCAACCTTTACCCTCTTCAGGTCATTGAATAATTAATGTTCATAATTATACATCCATAGTTATAAGTTATTAATTACTTACTCTACATTAAACAGTATGTAAATTATACTGGTTACATGTGTGTGTGTGTGGGGGGGGGTGGGATGTGTAGATAGATAAATAGATAGAACGAAATACTACATATATATCTATATTTATATATAAAAGAGAAAAATATTAACCATTCTATCACATCGGGGGTTACCGAATAACCATTGGAGATTAAATCTTCAATGTAGCGTTTGGCCTCCTCTACCGCTATATGTCTCTGTACTGGTGATACTGACATGGTTTTATTAGTGTTGAGTCCCAGCAACCTCCGTATTTTGGCCTATTTGTTTTAATATAGGCGCCCTTGTGACCTATGAATGCTCCGTGAAATTTTTTGGGTATTTTAACGCTCTTCGTAATTTGATTTTGGCTGGACTGCTGTTTCGCGACGGCTGGTGATTCCCGTTCCGCTGTGGCTGGTGACCCAGGTTCCGCTGCGGCTGGTGACTCCGGTTCCGCTGTGGCTAGGGAGTAAGCGAGTGACCATTGGAGGATTAAGTCTTCAATGTAGCGTTTGGCCTCCTCTACCCGCTATATATCTGTACTGGTGATACTGATATTATTTTTATAGGTGTTGAGTTTCAGCAACACTCCGTATTTTTGGCCTATTTGTTTAATATGGGCGCCCTTGTGACCAATGAATGTGCCGTGAAATTTTTTGGGTATTTTAACGCTCCTCGTGATTTGATTTTGGCTGGACTGCTGTTTCGCTACGGCTGGTGATTCCGGTTCCACTGTGGTTGGTGATTCCAGTTCCGCTGCGGCTGGTGATTTCGGTTCTGCTTCGGCTGGTGAATCTGGTTCCGCTGTAGCTGGTGACTCCGGTTCCGCTGCGTTTGGTGACTCTGGTTCCGCTGCGGCTTGTGACCCTGGTTCCGCTTCGGCTGGTGACTCCAGTTCCGCTACGGCTGGTGACTGCGGCTCCGCTTCGGCTGGTGACTCCGGTTCTGCATCGGTTGGTGATTCTGGTTCTGCATCGATTTGGTGACTCTGGTTCTGCTGGCTGGTGACTCTGTGGTTCTGGGCCGCGGCTGGTGACTCCGTTTCCGCTGTGACTGGTGATTCCGGCTCCGCTTCGGCTGGTGACTCCGATTCTGCATCGGTTGGTGACTCTGGTTCTGCTGTGGCTAGTGACTCTAATTCCCCTAGGGTCGACTCAGCCTAGCCTGGGTTGTGGTCGTCCTCTCTAAAGCGACGACGGATTTTACAACATAAATACACACAAGTACAACAAACAATAAACACTAACAGTACCGTTCCTATGATAAATGACCCAGAGGTAAAACGTGGGACGTCGCTCTCGGAGGCCTTCTTCAGCGCCTCCGTCACCCTCTTCATCTCAATTTTGATTTTTCTAGCAAGTAAAATGTCGCCCAAAAGAGGCACGTGGTCGCATAAACCTGGTTTGGGCTTTTATAGGGTTGGGAGCTCACCTATCCCAGGGCTAATAAGTTTTAGTCCCCTTAAAATTCTGTAGTAGAGGCTCACTCTTTATTTTTGTTGTTGAATTTTAATTTCGTCTAGCCGTTCTTTCAAATTTTTAAATTCATTTTCAACTGTAGACCTGTACTGGTAAACTACCATGTAGGTAGTGAGAGCTACAATTGCCACCAGTATATTTTTGCTATTAATTTTGGCCATTCCGTTTATCAGACCTATTTGTCTTTCTCTGGGTCACGCTACACATAACCCCAAATGGTGTTAACTTAGACAAGAATCTAGTTAGCTCAGATACAGTCTACCAGTAATATGAACTAGTAATTTAAGCGCTGTAGGGAACATATGGTACTGGTGTTGAAGTAAACATATAGTACTGGTGTTGTAGTGAACATATGGTACTGGTGTTGTAGTAAACATATGGTACTGGTGTTGTAATAAACATATGGTACTGGTGTTGTCGTAAACATATGGTACTGGTGTTGCAGTAAACATATGGTACTGGTGTTGTAGTGAACATATGGTACTGGTGTTGTAGTAAACATATGGTACTGGTGTTGTAGTGAACATATGGTACTGGTGTTGTAGTGAACATATGGCACTTGTGTTGTAGTGAATATATGGTACTTATGTTGTAGTAAACATATGGTACTGGTGTTGCAGTAAACATATGGTACTGGTGTTGTAGTAAACATATGGTACTGGTGATGTAGTGAACATATGGCACTTGTGTTGTAGTGATCATATGGTACTGGTGTTGTAGTAAACATATGGTACTGGTGTTGTAATAAACATATGGTACTGGTGTTGTAGTAAACATATGGTACTGGTGTTGCAGTAAACATATGGTACTGGTGTTGTAGTAAACATATGGTACTGGTGATGTAGTGAACATATGGCAGTTGTGTTGTAGTGAACATATGGTACTGGTGTTGCAGTAAACATATGGTACTGGTGTTGTAGTGAACATATGGTACTGGTGTTGTAGTGAACATATGGCACTTGTGTTGTAGTGAACATATGGTACTTATGTTGTAGTAAATATATGGTACTCGTGTTGTAGTAAAGATATGGTTCTGGTGTTGTAGTAAACATATGGTACTGGTGTTGTAGTAAACATATGGTACTGGTGTTGTAGTGAACATATGGTACTGGTGTTGTAGTGAACATATGGCACTTGTGTTGTAGTGAACATATGGTACTTATGTTGTAGTAAATATATGGTACTCGTGTTGTAGTAAAGATATGGTTCTGGTGTTGTAGTAAACATATGGTACTGGTGTTGTAGTAAACATATGGTACTGGTGTTGTAGTAAACATATGGTACTGGTGTTGTAGTAAACTTATGTTACTGGTGATGTAATTAAACATATGTCAAGTCGAACAACATTGAGCGGTTTTTACAATACGTGCATAAATAACCGGCTCGTAAATGATTCCAATGACCCATGAATCAGTCCTAACTGGCGGTGCCATTATCTACATATTACTTATCTAACTATCTAACATACTTGAACCATTGCAAGTGTGAAGCAAAGTATCCAATTACCACATATGAGCAATCTATTAAGTATTTCAAGAATTACCTACTACCTGGAGAGAGAGTTGCATCATACTTCGGCAACTGGATAAGACTAAACATCTGCAGGATGTTTTAGTCCCCTGAGCAACCTTTACCCTCTTCAGGTCATTGAATAATTAATGTTCATAATTATACATCCATAGTTATAAGTTATTAATTACTTACTCTACATTAAACAGTATGTAAATTATACTGGTTACATGTGTGTGTGTGGGGGAGGGGGGGTGGGATGTGTAGATAGATAAATAGATAGAACGAAATACTACATATATATCTATATTTATATATAAAAGAGAAAAATATTAACCATTCTATCACATCGGGGGGTTACCGAATAACCATTGGAGGATTAAATCTTCAATGTAGCGTTTGGCCTCCTCTACCCGCTATATGTCTGTACTGGTGATACTGACATGGTTTTTATTGGTGTTGAGTCCCAGCAACACTCCGTATTTTTGGCCTATATGTTTAATATGGGCGCCCTTGTGACCTATGAATGCTCCGTGAAATTTTTTGGGTATTTTAACGCTCTTCGTGATTTGATTTTGGCTGGACTGCTGTTTCGCGACGGCTGGTGATTCCCGTTCCGCTGTGGCTGGTGACCCAGGTTCCGCTGCGGCTGGTGACTCCGGTTCCGCTGTGGCTAGGGAGTAAGCGAGTGACCATTGGAGGATTAAGTCTTCAATGTAGCGTTTGGCCTCCTCTACCCGCTATATGTCTGTACTGGTGATACTGATATTATTTTTATAGGTGTTGAGTTTCAGCAACACTCCGTATTTTTGGCCTATTTGTTTAATATGGGCGCCCTTGTGACCAATGAATGTGCCGTGAAATTTTTTGGGTATTTTAACGCTCCTCGTGATTTGATTTTGGCTGGACTGCTGTTTCGCTACGGCTGGTGATTCCGGTTCCACTGTGGTTGGTGATTCCAGTTCCGCTGCGGCTGGTGATTTCGGTTCCGCTTCGGCTGGTGAATCTGGTTCCGCTGCAGCTGGTGACTCCGGTTCCGCTGCGTTTGGTGACTCTGGTTCCGCTGCGGCTTGTGACCCTGGTTCCGCTTCGGCTGGTGACTACAGTTCCGCTACGGCTGGTGACTGCGGCTCCACTTCGGCTGGTGACTCCGGTTCTGCATCGGTTGGTGATTCTGGTTCTGCATCGGTTGGTGACTCTGGTTCTGCTGCGGCTGGTGACTCTGGTTCTGTTGCAGCTGGTGACTCCGTTTCCGCTGTGACTGGTGATTCCGGCTCCGCTTCGGCTGGTGACTCCGATTCTGCATCGGTTGGTGACTCTGGTTCTGCTGTGGCTAGTGACTCTAATTCCCCTAGGGTCGACTCAGCCTAGCCTGGGTTGTGGTCGTCCTCTCTAAAGCGACGACGGATTTTACAACATAAATACACACAAGTACAACAAACAATAAACACTAACAGTACCGTTCCTATGATAAATGACCCAGAGGTAAAACGTGGGACGTCGCTCTCGGAGGCCTTCTTCAGCGCCTCCGTCACCCTCTTCATCTCAATTTTGATTTTTCTAGCAAGTAAAATGTCGCCCAAAAGAGGCACGTGGTCGCATAAACCTGGTTTGGGC